>NW_007577793.1:817580-872106 GCF_000690725.1 Stegastes partitus
AATATTGGCAATAAATGTTCAAACAGGACACCAACAATGAAAATAATATTGTTATAGTAAGCTCTACCTGGTAAACTGACAAGATTGGAGAGATAGACTTGCTATAAACAACCAGAAGTTCTAATTTGTGTTTTAGAGATTATCATTGGTACAATGCCATTTTAAGGTGGAAATGCTCAGCCATGGCATTTTAGCATATAAAAAGGCACCATATGGAAATATTAACACCAGAGGGGGCATTTAAAATTTGCTACTTCGCATTAAATACAAAAGACCAATTCTGATGGGAAAGCCATTAGTTTTACAGACCAGTTAAAACTTTGAATTGATGTTGGCCCCAGGTTAAACAGCTAAAGCATCATCAAAGTTGAATGTGTGCACCAACATTATGGAAACCCATTGTTTAATTTGCTCCAGATCATTAATGCCAACTTTAGAAAGAGCTCGTTAAAATGAATCCTCTAGCCAATCCATCTTTTAGCTATTGAGATATTTCCACAGAGAGCCAACTTACTGTCAATAAAAAATAAAAAATAAAAAAAAGATGAAAAAAGAATTCTGGATCAGAGCATGTCCTTCAAAGTAAGGTATTGTAGTATTGTTCTGGTAATTGTACTGAAATGTAGCCACTAAACCGGCATTTTTAAATAAGATAATGCTAGGCACTCATCTTACAGTTGTTCTAACAGTTAATTTGGCTCCTGGTAATCCTGCTGTGTGAAGTGTTGAGGAGATCATATGCTTATTTATTTTTTTCCATTACGGCAGTATGCTGTACAGTTATTTCTATGTCCTTGGCTCTGTGCCGTCCTCCTCCAGTTTACATGCCGGTGTTGAAAGATGAATCAGGCTGATAACAATGGGATTAGCGTGACATTTCCATGGCATTGACAATCACATCCTCTTGCTTGTAGATTGCTATTGGAACCGTCTTTTTGCATGTGTTAACATCTGAGATTTACATGTGTCAGCTGTTACAGTTAAAGCATCTGCTGACAATACATTAACCACACAGGCTAACCAAACCTGTAGGTGTAAGAATACGATAATAAACACTGTATTTATATTTGTTTTTGTGGATTTGTTGAGACCAGATACTGATATGGCCTTTCTATGCTGTCCAGACATTTGCATGTTTAAACACTGCAGTGCTGACATTTCCACCACATGGGCTCATCTACTGTGTGTGAGTATTTGTGTGTGTGTCTGTGTGTACGTAGACTCACAAACAGAAAAATAAAAGAGCTCTGAGAAGCCCTGCAGCAAAACGCTCCATTTACCTCCGCTTGACACCCCTTATAGAAATACTGGAAAGCGCACAGCATTATCACCTTACCCTGCAGACACACTACACACACATCTATGCACACATAGCCGCTGACATACAGGCACACACACGTGGATGTGCAGTAATCAAACACACACAGATGCATTAATTCCCTCTTCCCTCAGCTCCGTTACGTCTCAGCCTGTTGTTTTTAAGTCTTTCTCCCGATTCCAATCTCCCCACACCTCCCCCACCTTGTCCATCCATCCATCCTCCTCTCGTTTGCTTTGATTTGTAGCCGCCTCTGGGGGTTGTATGTACAGTGTGTTCGGGGATTTGAGGGACATCAGCAAATACTTGTGTCTGACTTGGATATACAGTACACTGTATAAAGAAAATCTGTAGTTCAATGGAATTTTTCCTTTTTATTGTACACATTTGTATTCCATATTTTTGAAATACACAAAAAATATTAATAAAATGACAAAAATAGACTGTGAATTCATTTGTCTAATGTGAAATAACATTAGCAGTTTTTAATGGTCAATAACTAGAAAATTAGTTTTTTTAAAAATAAAATTTGAATTTATTATATTTTTACAAAGACTTTAATTTTATTTAGTAGATTAAGTTTTTAAGTTAAACTTGAAATTCAATTTAAGTTTATTTGATACAACTCGTGACAAGTAGAAGAAACTGAAGTTCTATCTATCTATCTATCTATCTATCTATCTATCTATCTATCTATCTATCTACTATCTATCTATCTATCTATCTATCTATCTATCTATCTATCTAGGTTTGAAAACATACTTTACTTCAGAAGAGTTACTTTATTCAATGGCATTATTTTACACTATTACATACATATTTTACAGTATTTTTCTTTGGTGTTGGAATATTTTATTCCATTATATAGTATAGTTTGCACAGTAAGTGCGGGATGATATAGTATAAATTCAATATACAAATTCTAATAGTAATAATAATATGAACTAAAATTTCCCACTTTTTGGTGTTCTGTGAGTTGTTAACATTCAGTACAGTCCTAGAGGCAGGATTTAGTCTGCTGCAGGACATATGGCCAACGATTACTGCTGCTGTTAGAACTGTTACTGCCTTTAGTCCAGAAAACAAACAAACGATAAAAGACACAAGAAGGGGGGAAAAAGAATAAAAAGAATACTATAGAGAGATGGCTGTGTGAAGTGCAGAGGGAATAAAAGGCAACAGGCTTTGTTGTATGGCCATTACAGGTGAGGAAAGGAGAGGAAGGAGCGTTCAAAGATGTGACAGGTGAGATGGAGACAGGTAGAGGAGAGAGCGTCACGGAGCGAGTGGGAGGGAGAGAGAGAGGGAGAGAGAGAGGGAGAGAGAGAGAGAGAGAGAGAGAGAGAGAGCTGTGAGCTGCATTACATCCCTCCCAGTTCCCTGAAGGTGCGCTGTCGGTGCTGGAGCTGCCCTGCTGAGAAAAACAAAAACAACAGGAAGAAGAAGAAGAAGCAAAAAGACAGAAGAGCGTCAAAAACATCGGATAGAGAAGAAATACCGTGAGAGAGAGAGAGAGAGAGAGAGAAAAGGGAGCCAGAGAGGAAGAGAGAGAGGGGGGGAGGAAGAGGGGAGGAAACTGGGGCACAAGCACATTAGTGACACACATTAAGATCGGCAGGCGGGACCTAGGGAGCGCTGAGGAGGCTGGAGAGGAGGCAGGAGAAGTGACAAGACTGGAAAAAGTGCTGATGGCACAAGTGTGATGGCGCACCCTTCCAGGACCTGAGAGTGACTTCCCCCTTTTGTTTCCTCCTCCTCGCTCTGTGCCCTGTCTCCTTATCCGTTCCCTGACCCTGTCCCCTCCTCCCTCACCCTCCTCTCCCCCATCTCTCTCTCTCTCTCTCTCTCGCTCTCATACAGGCTGCCGCTCGCTCTCTCTTCCCACAGTCAGACCGGGGAGAGCGCAGCGCCTGGGTCGCATCTCCGTTTCTCTCTGGCTCCTCTTTCCATCCCTCTGCACTCTCTCTCTCTCCCCCTCTCTCCACACCCCCTCAGAGTCACACTCCACAGCAAAAACTCAGAGAAAAAAAAAAAGAAGAAGAAGCTCCGCATCAGAGGCAAAGAGAGAGAAAGGAGAAGGAAAAACCAGTTGGGGAATAAATTGGGGATCCCTCAAAGAGCTGAGGAGTCTTTGTTCTTGGAGGCTTTTGATGATTGACCTGTTCTGTTCTGCTGCCTCTCTTCTGCAAGGAAATACTTAAAATGGAAGACCTGATGTGAGCACAGAAAAAGAAAAGAGGAAAAAGCTTTTTGCAGGTTTATTTTGCTGCACGGAACAAAGTGATACACATGGAGACGCAGCACTTGGAAGTGAGCGACTGAAGACTTAATCCATTTACAAGGAGAGAGAAAAAGCACTTCAGAAGAAGCGAGAGAATCTAAACACAGACCCTGAGCAGAAGAGGACGAGAATCAAGAGAAAAAAAAACCCACAGTTTGAGACTTTACTGTTTCCTGTGCCATCTGTAGTTTTCTTCTCCTCTGCTCCACAAACTGAAGCGCAGCCATGCAGGTGTCCATCGCCTGTACGGACCACAACCTGAAGAGAGGGAATGGAGACCACAGCAAGCAGAGCGCCACCAGCCCCAACGTGGTGAACCAAGCCCGGGCCAAGTTCCGCACCGTGGCCATCATTGCGCGCAGCTTCGGCTCCTTCACTCCACGGCACATCTCACTGAAGGAGTCCACGGGGAAACACACGGGCATGAAGTACAGGTGTGTGTGTGTGTGTCCGAGTGAGGAAAGTGTGTGTGAATAATGTGCCGAGTTTAGTAACTCAAGAGAAAAGTTCACTGGAAAAGCAGTTTGTCCGGTTTATTAGGGAGTATTCTCTTTTCACATTTGTATGTGCTGCTGTGCTACACCTGATTTTTTGATCCTCCCCATCTCTACATCTTCATTATTATTTTATTATACTGGTCAGTTTTCAAGAACCAGTTGTCCACATTCACATGTTTGACGCTTTGACTGCTTTTTTTCTTTGGAGGTGAAAAGTTTTCAGGAGATTAGATTGCACAGACAATCTTTCAAACAAGGACACTCCACCTACAAAAAGTGTTTTATTGGTGCTTTGGTAATAATTCAAATGCCTACATATCAGTTTGATTGGACTGTTATGTTGACATAATATATTGTCTTTTAGAAAAGTTTTTCTGTCCAAATTAGTCATTCAACATTACTTCTGTAAGTTTTTGTTTTGCATGTGTGAAGAGCTAATGTGTTGCAATGCCAGCAAATCAATCTTAGCAGCATTAAAAGTGAAATCCTATTATGTGGTGAATATCAATATCTGAAAAAACATTTTAATTAAGATCCTGACAAATTTCAACCTTCTTCTCTGGCTTTGATTATGTTTTAACAAATGGAATTGGATGCTTTTTAAAATATGAAAAAGGAAACAGATTTTAATCTTGTTGATAATCTCCTGACTCACAGAAATGTAGCTGCATCTCCCCTCTCCCCACCCCCTGCTCCATTTCTGCCCTAAAATCTCTGCTCATGTGCCTTTTGTTGGAATCATATTGTGTCATTTCATAAATCCGTGCTTGCCAGCACCATCTGAAGCGCCTTCTGCCAAGTCTGTTCTCTGTTGTCCGTGAGCTTGCGCTACACATTTCAAATCTGATCCGCAGCCTCCAGACTGATCAGTAAATCATGCAGTTGCTGCTCATTCAAACTGGATGCCACAAGAAAAAACCTGACAGGATTTCTGAATAAATGCTGTCCGCTGTGTGGGGAGAGTTTACTGACAGCTCCTGCAGGTTCGTTGTCTGTTCTGTCCTTCTCCTCATCGATACTCAATGCTCCGCTCAGATTTTTAAACACTGTCTTCCTCACAAATACTCAAATTCTACTGTTTTCACATGCTATGAATGGACATCACTCTTCTGCTTCTGCTTCTCTCCCACACACCTAAACACTTTTCTACCTCTTTCTCTCTCTCTCTCTTCTCTCTGCCTCTCTGTGCAGTTCGGTGAGACAGCTCTGCAGTGTGGGCAGAGCGTCTGAGTTGGATTTGACCTCAGCAGTGCTATTGCTCAGCTGACTTGTGTGTTTGACTCTCATAGCCTCGAGCCGGGAATCTTACGTAAAATATGGTGCCATTACTTTCTTTCCGAGCTTTGCGGATCACCATGAAATCAGACTGGGGCGAGCGTGTGTCAGAGTGTCTGTGAATACTCAGGTTTTTGCGTGTGCCTGAGATAGTGACAGATCGCAGGCTGAAGGTTGCGCTAACTATTTGTGATGGAGTTAATATTCTATTAAACAAAGACACTTTAAAGAGCTCTTTTCAGTGTCAAAGCAGACTCTATCAGACCTCAATCTGGCAGCAGTTTTGCTCCAGTAGGTACATTTTAGGGTTCGTAATAGGATTTCCAAGTGTGACGGATGATGCCAAATCTAAAGCAAATGATAAAATGTGTCTACTTCTCATGTCACGAATTTTCTCAAAAAGGGTGTCGAATTACTGCAAGACTTGCAGGCAAATGAAAATTTCATTCACTGTCAAAAAATGCCTGAATTACTTTTTCTCCCCTTTTCATGTGGTTTTGATTTTTAACCTGGATAAAAGGTGTGAAACAGTGAAGCAGTTCTTAGTATTCCCACTCTACTGCAGTGTGTGCTTTGTGCTATAAATGGAGTTTAAGTGTTCTTGACTCCTTAATTGTTGACAAGGGTAGCAGAGGACCCAGTGATAAGCTGAATACCAGCAGAATATATCTAACGTGCCTTCCATAATGATTGGACATTGCACCCGAGCGGAATAAGCCTGTGGAACCTTTTTAACTTTGTTAGAATTTATCAAGTAGCCTATTATGATTTTTATCTTGGACACTCTGGTGAGGACAATTATGACATTGTTTAAGACTGGACTTACATTACAAGTTGTCTAGACTCTGAAGTAGTCTAGACAATGTGTAATGTAAGTGGGTTATGATACTGCTTGACCAGTAATGGGAGCAGGGAGCAGGGTTAGCAGTGTACAGCGTGTGGCTCGGTGCCATGTAGCTCTGCGTTGGAGCCCACACGTCAAAATTGTGAAGGCAGCAAACACACATGCAGAGCTCCAGTGACATTGATTAAAAGGAAATTGTCTTGTTAACAACAACTTAGTGTTAAGAACAACTTGACTCAGCGTTGAAGAGCTCGAGGCATCCAGTGGTCTGGCTTTCTACTTCACAGAGCCGTAAAGGAGCACAGAAAACACATCTCAGAGTTCTGAATGAACAAGTAGTGGACATTTTTGAATTTGCATCTTTATTGATAGCCCCCTGCCAGTGCTGTTTCACCACACTGGTTTTGTCTCTAGATGCTCAAACTAAGATTTGTGAGGGTCAGTGATGGACGGGCTCATGTCTGTAAGTGAAATCTCATGACAGCCTCCTGACAGGGTGTGACTGAGTATTGATTGATCCGCCTTAAAAATAGACGTAGCTGGAAATGGTCCTGACAGTGCTGTGGTGCCTGTAATTACGGCCACTTCAAATTATTTTTCTGTCACAGATTCTTGTGCAAAAGGTTGTTATACACAGCACCGTCATGACGAAAGATGAACATTGAAACTGGAACCATGGCACTGCTCCACTTTATCACTGATTTCATGGATAGCAGAGATAAAGCGCAGTGTAAATGTGTGAGTGCTAAGATGTTTCAGAATATATTGCTGTAGGAAATTTAAAAAAATATATTTTATGCCAGTTTAACATATGTTGAACTGTCATTAAATGCTGTAGGGACACTGTATATCAAGCGACATGCAGACTCACAACAGGGATGAACAATTTGGCTAAAGCCTTAGATGATGATCTTTTGGGATAGAATCACGATCCACAATCTGAATCATAATATTTCCTACCTCTTTTGAAATGTAGGCTAGTTACAACCAATGAATGAATAATTTAGAATTTTTCTTGGCTCTTGTTGATTTATTTAAGAAGTGGCTGTATGGCTTGAATTATCCCATGAGCGATATTCTAAGTTGGGACCACGATGGACTGTCAAGTCATGACTGGGTAGTTTGAGTTGGCACAGTCGTACTCAGAGACAACACGAAGCCTAAGTGTATGTTTTGAAATGACAATACAAGTGGAAAAAAGACACATTTATGTGTTGAGCTATTTGCTCTCCTCCCATTCTCTGCAATACTAGAAGTGCGACTGAAGATCTCTTGTATGTGCCATGTTCAGTCAAACTCCACAGACAAATCAACAACGTATTGTTTGACTCTCAAATGAACCAGCTCGATACAAAGTAGAAGGACAATCATACATTCTCTTGCCGTTTTCAATAGCTGTCGTCACTACCTCCAACCTTCCTTTTGCAGATAACCTTAAATTGCTGAACATCTGATCAGGAGAAATCATTTCCAAACTACACAAGCAGCCTATCTGTTACACCTCCAAAGTGCTTAGTGAGTTCAATGAGCTTGTCCTAAATGTGTCACAACCAGTCACACTTTTACTTAGTTCATGTCGAGTAGAAAAGTTTAGACAGTGCTGTTATTTATTTATTTAGTGGCACCGTCTGCACGATTCCTCTGAAAAAAAGATCATATGCCAAATTACAATCATCCATGGTGAAGATTATCACATCGCCCACCTTTAGCTCACAGGGATGACACGAGGGTGTTGGCTTGCGTGCCAGGATTTTATAACACTACTCATATGTTTGTCGCCACACATGTCAGGCAGCGATAAGGAATATTTACAGTAAGTATTGACATCATACAGATACTAGTCAATGCATGTAAAGCCTGGATAATGATAAGAACGAGATTGGAGCTGCACACATTCGTTTTGGTGACTTTAGGGGTTTCGTAGTCAAATTTGATTCATTCTGCGGATTAAGATATACAGTAAATAAACCCTAACACATGCATACGCTTCACAAATCACATCTGTTCACACTTTCCTATACACAGTTCCCTCTATAGGGTCGCAAACCATATGCCAGCACAGTCTTCCTGTCAATTTGTCATTAAATGTTCAGTAGGCAGAGGATGGTGAAAATTACTTCTGACAATAGATGCGGATGGGCTAGAGTTTCTACTCGCTGCTGTATAGGAACAATGAGCGAGAAGATGGAGAGGGAAGAGGAGAGAGATGAAAACGAATAGAGACAGAGAGGGACAACGAGACACAACACCAGTGTGTGCGTGCTAATCATTCTGTGCTGTATTGTCTTCTGCTGACAGTAATGCTCTGAGACGGACAGTATGGGACGAGATAGCGCTCCCTCTCTCTCCCTCTCTGCCTGTGTTTCTTTTTTGTTTCAGGAAGTGAACCCAGGGTTGCACACACCATCTGCTCTGGCACTGCAGTGTAGGTGAAAGCACGACAAGTGAGGATGTGTTGGTTTCTCAGTGTGCACATGTGTGTGTGTTTGTTTTGTTTTGTGTGCTCTTCACGGCACCTTACAGTCGCTCAACACACACAAAGATTACACAGTGGGTCAGGCTCTTTAACTATTTATCCCTTTTAATGCGTGCTTCACTTCAGAGAAATGTGTCAATCTAGCGCCTGGCTGGCACAAAACAAACCAGTGTGTCTTTGTGGATTTTTGAAGATAACTAAAAAATGAAAAAATGAAAAAAAAAAACACTTTCAAAGCAGCACAATGGAGCTGCTATTTGTCTGTATTAACAGGAACAACCTTGAATGCTGGCAGAGAGTCTGTGGTGATGGTACTTAAAGTGCTGTCATATTAGATTCTTATGTCCTGTTTTGTTGAGAGCTGCACAGTATATTGTAAGTACAACAAAACTTTCTGAATATTTCTCTCATTATTTATATACTCGTGTAACATGCTGTTTACTGGTGGCCAATGCGAGCTTGGCTGAGTAGAAATCATTTGAATTGTAATAAGTTCTGACCAGAGCAGAGCAGTAGAACAGAGCAGGCTTGGTTTGTGCATATGCTGAGGGGTGGGATTTGTGGATGTACATCTGAAAACAGCGATAAGATACTGGATTATGGAGGATTTATGGACACATCCTTTGCATTTCATTCCGACAGCATTGCAAAAACGTTCATGCGTCTGTTTTTGATTGCAAAAAATGTATCTCCAATCGTTATGCTGATGCACTATGGTTACTGTCAGACTCAGTAAACATCATTTGCATCAATCAGTCAGCTATATAGGTGAAAAGGGTACACTGGAGAGACAGGAAAAGTAAACACAGATGCTCTCATGAAAGGATTCTGTCCCCTCGCTGAGGTGCGACGACTGTATGGACTGAACCACCAGGGTGGGACTTGTTCTTCGTGTCCCCTCTTCTGAATCGCTATGTGACGCAGTAATGAGCTCCCAGCTACGAGCTTGGCGGCATTTAAAATGAGTTAGAGCCGCAGTAATTTTTGTGTTGTCCCCTTGTTGGTTTAGATCTCTATGCATGCTTTATTGAGGCAGAGGGAGGAGGAAGGGTAGTGTGTGTGCAATAGAGGAAAAGCGAGAGTACAGATGAAGAAGCAGGAGGAGGAGGGGCAGGATGTAGGTATAATTGATAGAAGGAGGCATTAGGAAGCCTGACTTGACTGCTTGACTTAATATCAAATCTATTAATAAATCATTAGCCATGCACAGATATGTGTGAAGCATTAAAATGTTCTACTTAGTTTAGTACGTGCTCTGCTCTCTAACAGGCTTCACTATCAGTACTGTTCGTTAACCTTATTCAGGCGCTGGCTTTTCAAATGTGACTTTTAGATCTGCAGCGTGTCTGGCTCAGAGGAACATAGAAAGACAAAATCTACATTCCGTAATCTCTGGCACTGTGACACTATGGCAGCTGCTGTTAGAAACTGAAACCTTCATGATTAGGTTAATTTATCACTTCATGAGCACAGAAAATATACAGCTTCCCTGAATGGTTGCTGTCATTGTAACTTGTCTTTGTCCTCATCCCTGATATCTACAAACACTTTTTTATTTAAATTTTCCATTTTTTTCAGTTGTCTGAGCTGTCTAAAAACACCTACACTGTTCAGTCGTCTCTGTCCTGTTATTATTACACACATACATTATTTAAACAGCCACCGCCTCACACTCACATTGTGTTCTGTTTACCCCGCAGTGACCTAGGGCTTATTGGAAATGATGTTTCTTAAAGGATGAGAAAGACAGAGGTAGTCAACAAACAACAGTATGAGACAGCTTTCTTTTGAAATACTCTGTCGAACTGAACCTTTGGTCTGATCAACACAACATGCTGTTAAAAAAAAGCTGATTTCATGGCTGGATTTCGAATAATTGACATTGCTGCCAATGTCAGAAGGACTTTGGTTGTGGTTTTCTTACTTTTGTCACAGAACCTGGAGGTGCTGGATTCACATTAGCTCTTTTATTGCTTGTATATAGAGATTGATGAATCCTTATTGACATCACCAATAGGTTCCTTTAAGAGTAGCTTTGAAGCTCAGTGTGGTGGCTCCAGCCAACACCTTCTTGGCAGTGTCTCGCTCCTATTGACTCCCAGTTAATCCAGAAAAGAGCAAAGTGGCGGAGCTGAGACGGGCAATGGACTGTTCTATGTCAGCATCCACCTGTCACTGCAAGTGTCCATGCCCTTAGTTATGCATAACTTTAAGCTTTAATACAGTGTAAACAGTTGACTTATCATAAATTCTGGACTATAAGACGCTATTTTTTCACACACTTTGAACACTGTGACTTAAACAATGATGTGGCTAATTTATGGCTTTTTATGAGTTTTACGAATTTGCCTCGAGGCGAAAGTGACATTGAGAGCAACAACGAAAGACAGACTGAGGAAGTGTGTGGCAGAGTTATTCTGAGGCTGTTCAATTCCGACACTGAAGAAGGCGACTTTAGTGGTTTTAGCGCACCGGAGGAAGATGAAGACAGCGATCAATGACTTCTCCTGGTAGGCTACTGTGTTTTTTATTTTTTTAACCAGCTGTCTTACAAGCATTGTTCAGGGAAAAAAAGCATTTACGGTACGTATTTGTGTATGCTACCGGTGCGTATTTTATTAAAAGTTTAAAAAATCTTTCTGTGTTACATCTTTCTTTGTAAATATCTCATGTTACAACGTGGACACCTGCGACTTATAGACAAGTGCAGCCTATATATGTACAAAACTTGTTTTCTTTTTAAAGTTAGTGGGTGTGGCTTATATTCAGGTGTGGTCAATAGTCCGGAATGTATGGTATATAAATATTCACCCATTATACAGTTGCAATGAAACGGGCAACTGGGTATACAGACCAAAACATTTTTCATACCAGGCTGTAGACATGTGTGCTTCTGCTGTAAAATTGGAATTTTTTATTATGGGGGTCTATGGGGACTGGCTTGCTTTCGGAGAGAGCCAAAAGTGGTCATTTGAGGTACTCCAGTTTTTGGCACTTCCAAGCTGACTTTATTTTTCAGCCCCAGTCTCTCTATACCTATTCTGTCTTTAGGCCTCCCCTTTAGGGGTTTGTAAAATCTCTTAACATGCAGTGAAGCTCGATGCGTTCATGTATTTTGCAGCATAGCACATCCATAACAGCCTTTGACTCGTGTTTATACCAAAGCCGAGTCTATTAAAGAAGTTAGCACTGTGTGTGTGTGTATATATATATAAAGGTAGTATCTACCTGAAGTGACTCCAGGCCCATGATCATGTGTGTGGCCCTTTAACAGCAGCTGGCCCTGTGTTCTTGGTTCACTGAGTACACAGGGAACAGGATGGCACTCTCTACTGTGTTTTACAGGGCAGGGTTCCACCAAACTAAGTGGTGAGTGCATGAATCTGTTTCAGGGCATCTACAGCAGTGCTTTCCCAAAGTGGGAAGGAAGACACACTGAGGGGTGCCGTGAGATGATTTCCAGAAATCAAATAAAATTTAACAATAATAGGAAATAGCATATTTTAGCCATAAGTGTTCCAAAAGATAAAAAAAATAGTGATTAGTTAAACACACATAGACCTCGCTGCTCCTACATACTGTATGTTTACTCAGTAGGCTACTGCGGTTTAGACATGGAGTTCACTTTAATGCATTCAGCTTCTAGTCTACTATATATTAAATTACTATAAATGAATAATATGTTTGTCAGACTGTTGTGTTCTTTTGTGTTTGTGCCATGATTCCTATTGGATAAGAATCAGGGCACCGTGTGTGTGAGCAGCTGCACACAATGTTTCTATGCTTTAGTCAGTAGTGGGGGTTATTTTGGGGATCAGGGCCTTAAAAGTTAGGGAACCTCAGATCTAAAGGACCTCAAAAGAGTTAACCAAGTTTCATGTTACCAATTTTGGTTTGAACTCATGGGGACACTGTGTTTTAACAATGTGTTTGAGTACACACGTGTAAAAACTCCCAAGTGTCGTTGACTCACTGTTTATTGTGTTTTTTGCTATGGATGTGTGGGTTTGTGTGCCACACAGACTTTTTTCTTCACGACAGCCAAACCTGTTGATTTGGTTCAGTGGGAGACAGAGAAAGAGAAGAGAGGCAGCAGATGTGGGTGATGGGAGGAGTTTAAAGTGTTACAACAGGCAATGTCAGAAACAAGTCACACCGAAACACATAAACACTGCAAAAGGAAAATTCAGACAAACTGACACATATTCATCACAAGAAAATAACTTGCACACAAAGAACTTCTTTATTATGAGATTTGGGAAATCTGTGAGATGATCAGTACTTGTGAAAAAAGTCACTGGTTATTTCTGATGGGCCCGTATGTAATGTATGAAATGTTCGTCAAGAAAAAGCTCATTCCTGATGACGTTTCAACATGTGGTGCAGTAAAAAAAAAAAAAAAAAAAACGACGGCTTTGTGAAAACTGGGCAAGCTTTTGACAGAGCTAATTCACACACTGGTAATTTGGCAGAAAAGAGTTGGTGTCAGCTCATACTGTACGTCGCCTGCTGAGAGCTTGCACAGCACAATGGTGTGAAAGGCCAGATTAGCAGCTACTGTAAACGGGTCTATGTGCTGAGCCATTCTATGGAGGAGCTGCGAAATGAGCGGAATGATAATGAATAAAGGAAGCATTTCTTTGCCTGCTGGTTGAGATCCAAACCACCAAACAACAAATACTCAACGGCCCTAACCAACACATTATCTATGCTCGTTGCTATGGTAATCGTGTCCTTGGCTCTGTAGTGCCATCATATTAATTTGGAGCACTTTGAAAGACACGCACACACACACACACACACACACACACACACACACACACACACACACACACACACACACAGTCATGCCACTTCAGAGGACACCACGATGACTAAGATTAATTTCCTGGAGATTCACTCTAACCCTAAACATCATCAGCACTTGCCTAAACCTAACCTTTACACTAACAATTTGTCAAACCAAATGGAATGATTTATGGTATGGGGACTTGCATGTTTGACCTCAAAATCTAGGCAGGTCACCAGAGACTGACTATATGTCTTCACAACATGACAAGCACATCATGTCAGATTCTAAGCTAGTGGGGATAAACTAAAAGTAACTGAAATAAAGAGTGACAGAAAACTTTGGATCAGATATAGGGAGGGTGATGTGATGAGAGCAGAATGCTTTCTGTAGTCAGGTTTCATATCCTGGTTTAATGCAAGTTTTAACCAGATTCCCAGACAACTGACAAAACAAAATTCAGCTTAGTGTCTGTTTTCATTAACCACTATGGTGCGAATAGCAGGTGAACGTTCATCAAGACAAACAGCTGTCGTTGCTAATTCTCCTGTTCGTTGACGTAATTAAATGTCAAATTCAATTCAGGTTTATTTATATGACACGTATTCATAACATAAACCATCTCCAGGCACTTCATGTAGTAAAATGAAGACCTTACAATATTTTATTGTACAGAGAAACCCAACAAATCTAAAGATTCCCCTCGAGTAACTCTGTGGTGAAAAGACCGTTTACAGGAAGAAACTTCCAGCAGAACCAGGCTCAGGGAGGATGGACATCTGCCTCCACTGGCTGGGGTGAGTTTAAAAGGGAATGAAAAAAGGATAGAAAAACAGACAAAATATGCATAAGAGAACAATAAAAAATGGTTAAGTTGTTGAGGGTTTGGGCTGCAGGGTGGCGCAGTTGGTAGCACTGTTGCCTCGCAGCAAGAAGGTTGGCGTCCCGGTGGGGGCACTGGAATCTTTCTGCATGAAGTTTGCATGTTCTCCCCGTGCAGCGTGGGTTCTCTCCGGGTTCTCCGGCTTCCTCCCACAGTCCAAAAACATGTTGAGGTTAATTGGTAATTCTAAATTGTCCGTAGCTTGGTTGTCTGTCTCTAAGTGTATCCCTGTGATAGACTGGCGACCTGTCCAGGGTGTCCCCTGCCTTCATCCTAAGTCGGCTGGGATAGACTCCAGCCCCCCCGCGACCCTAGTGAGGATTAAGCGGTGTATCGATAATGGATGGATGGATGTTGAAGGTTTTAACTGCAAACTAGAAAGCCAAATATACACAAAAGAGAATTTTGATTTTTTGATTATATTCTTGATTTTAAAAGGAGCCAATGAAGAGATGTTGAACATAAAAAGATAAGAAAAAAACTGTGTTTTGTAGAATGTATGTTTTTGTAGAATGTGTGTCCTGTTAATGTCCACATTAATGTAAATCAAGTGGAATGGTGCTGTGGAAAATCATTTCCCCACAGGGACAATAAAGTCTAAATCTAAATCTAAATTTGGAAATAGGGGTTATGTCTTTTGGGAGCTTTAGTGGACATCTGTTTCTATTGAATTTTGCTGCAGTTTATTTTTTATTATTATACCAATTTGTCCACCTCTTTAAAACTTCATTGCAGTGATTTTGTGTTTTTATTATGTGCACATTGAAAACACAAAAGTATGTGGATCATGACGTACCTATTATCATAAATACATCAACAGTTACTAATTTAAGTTGTGATTTTGAACATTAGGTGGTCATTGGTTTCACTGTAAACATATTAACTGGAACTGATTTCTGTATAACCGAGGATCCAAGATCCAAGTGAAAAACAATAATTCACTGAGTTATGTGATTTTTAAGAAAAACTCAACCTTGCTGATCTGTTGTATAAGTACTGTACTTTCTTATTCAATGCTAAATTAATTTAAAATGGAAAAATTCAGGGCTGTGGAGGTTCTGTGGTTGTTGTTACTGTGTTGTAAACTCTTTTCAAAGCTAGTAGAGAAACACAAGCTGCATTTTTCTCACTCAGAGTGATGCAGGGACGATTAAAGAAGCATGAAAAGGAACAAGAGAGAGAAAGACAGCAAAGAGAATGTGTCAAATCTATGAATGATTACCAGTAAATCCCTACAGGGTTTATCGTATTGAACTGAAGCCAGAATAGCAACCGGTTGTCTGTGAACTGTTGCTGTGATTCTGGGTGTCCTGCAAGACGGTGATAGTGCTGTTAATTATAGTGGCAGGTCTGCAGCCGAGTTCAAACCTTTTATCTCATATGTGACAGTGTTTGATAACAATAATACCTCTCTGTGCATATCTGAAGCAAATATTTTAAACGCTCTGTGGCAGCTGACTTTGAAGTTACAGTCTGCTTCTTCTTGTCATTTATCGTGGTTCTCTGCTCTGATTTTATCCCAATGGCAAACTGGATTTCTCGGAGTTAAAGATAAAATTGTGGTCCCATTCAAATGCTTTAAGTGCTTTGTTCCACTCATTTTTTGGTTTTTGCTTTAACAAAGTGCCAAGATGGTTTGTCAGGTTTGTTTTAAGGTGTAGGTAATCCAGACCGATATCACAGATTTTATGGCAGCTGCTGTATATGAGAGAGAGCAAAAGAAAGACAAACAGATTTGTCATGTGAACGAAGGAAGTTCACAAGTACTTCTACCTTTTTATTCACACTAACCATGTCATTAGCGCTGGTGCTTACCAGCATGTTCAAGCTTTGAAAGTTCTTTTTTCCTACAAATAGCTCTGTCCTCTCAAGGAACATTAGTTCCTCCCAAAAGCTTTTTAAGTCTGTAATTAATCCTTCATCACAGGAACAGTGTTGTTGTAAGCACACAGGCTTCTTTGCAATTAGCACAAACAATTTTCTCTCTTTCAAGTCATTGTTAAGAGTCTATTTTGGGTTTCTGCTGTTGTTCGAAAGTACAATGCAGCGTTTAAGTAAAAAAAATAAATAAAAAATGAATTCAGATTTTTTTAATATCCCAAAAGTAGCAGATGTTTTGCTTGACTACAGCAGCAAAGCAGAACGAATATGAATTTGAAAGTTGAGTGCATGCATCAAGATGAAATATGATGAATGAAAACATCCATGGATGAATAATCAAAGGGGAAATGATGAATATAAGTTGGGTTAGATGCAGTTGAAGATATTTGGACTAAAGACAACATGCCAAGTCAGTAGACAGTTTCATGATTCTCAGAGCAGATGTTTTTAGGCAAACTGTGCTGCAACTCTTTACTCTTCAATGCGTCACTGTCATGCCCACAGTGAGATGTGCGACAAAATCTTTGTTCCTCTTCCTTTGCCATTCTTCAAAACTGCACATGTTGAAAACCACTTCCCAAAAGCAGAGCTATCAGTGAACAAGCCGCACACCCCCCGTCTTGCTTCCAGCTGAAAATCTCCACATCCTAACAGTCATGCTGATGTTGAAACTGCAGGCCCATCAGACAGACTGCTGTGTATGGAACAGCTGATACCCTCAGGATACCTGTACAACGGAAAGCACGCTACATCTCCTGACAGCTCTTTCACTGGATTTGCCAGGATCAACTATGATTCTTGCCCCGCTGGTCAGGAACCTGGAGGTTTTACATTTTTACAAGGTTCCCTGCAATCCTGGCAACTTTCCTCTTGTTAAATCCCAGCTTGGTGCAGTGATAAACGATGGATACTCTACCTGCATATTAATGAGATCTGATTCGTAATGCAGAATTAAATGAATGCAAAACTTGAGTCGCTAACAAGGCTTGCTAAAAGAGGTTATTAACAACTGAATACATTCTCTGCCATTTGCGTTGTTACATATGCAAAACTTTCAATGTACATTTACTGTTTAACTTAAACTTGAACTGAGGCTTCTCCAAACTGCCTTTTAAAAAAAACAAAAACAAATTAGAAGCAGCCAACATTAACACTTTCTCCCTCTATAGGCCATAATTCATTCTCACACTTACATACATGTATTTTCATTCTCACATACATACATTCTTACTCTCATGCACATATATTCTCCTCTCACACACATATATTCTCCTCTCACACACATACATTGTGTATTGGTCCTCTTTTTGTTGTTTGCTTCGTGTCCATCACTTTCACTGACACAGGAAGTTCTTCCCTGTACAGGAAGTAACTCTCAAACCAGGAAATTCTTTAACAAGACTGCTTAGCATGTCCAGATGTGGCAATAATAGACAGAAGAACATAATACAACAATGCTATTCAAATTCATGATTCGTGATCTATTTTCTACTGTTTTTTTTCACTTGGGAAGTAAGAAGCAATGAAAATTATATAATATTTTTTTGCGAATGTCTTGGGATGTACTGAACAAATACAAAGAGAACCCACAGATTTTGTTCATCAGAGGCTCCATGAAGACCTTCGTGATCATATTCACATTCAAGTCCTTTTGACTGCTTTATTTTCCTTGGTCAGGACGTCCAGTTGCCAAAGTGTTCCTGAGTCTCGTATCTTAAAGACTGCGCAGCCCTCTGGTTCGGTCTGAACAGTTCTCTCTTCTCATTTTCCACCGCGGTATGAGTTATGTTAGGGACAGACGAGCCCGTCCTCTGTTGCTCAAGAGATGAAGACAACAAAGTAATGACTTCAGGAGATGATAAAATATTGCTCCTGTCTCATTTCTTCCTTCCATTTTGAGCAGGACCCAAATGTGACCCTGTTCCTGCTTCTCAGCCAATCACAATGCGATAAATTGCCTGCCTTCCGTTTCCACCAAATTCCTTCCGTTTCCGCTATATTCTTTCACATACTTGCATTCTTACTCTCACATACATATTCTTTCTCGCACATACATACATACATATATTCAGAATGTATGTGAGAGTAAGAATGTACGTGTGTGAGAGTAAGAGTATATGTTCGGAGAGTGTGAGAATGAACTATAGCCTATGCGGCCCCTCATATCCCACTATTTAGTTAGTGAAAGTATACATTTTGAATATTCTGTTTTACTAACATGAAAAACCCACAGGTTTCCCACAGTATACAGCTTCGTCCAGATAGACTGGTATGTTTTTAAATTAGATCTCATTTCTAGTATCTCACATTCATTACTACAGAAAATTTCAACTCGAGTAAATATAGACTTTATAATACAGACAAGGTG
The DNA here is from genome assembly GCF_000690725.1 of Stegastes partitus. Classification (NCBI taxonomy): domain Eukaryota; kingdom Metazoa; phylum Chordata; class Actinopteri; family Pomacentridae; genus Stegastes; species Stegastes partitus. The sequence continues at coordinate 836,193 of NW_007577793.1, forward strand.
ACAAAATAAAGGTATAATCTGAATCGCTGAGCTCTACATTGAAGGGATTTAGTTAAGCATTTTGCTGGTATGGTTTAGCCTCACCTGTCCCCTTAGAGGAAAGAATCACTGCAAATCAATACAAAGCTGTTCTGAGTGATCACCTTTATCCTGCAATAAAACACTTCTGTCCTGCTGGGAGTGGTCTCTTCCAGGATGTTCCCATCCATCGACCATGAGGCTTCATTGCAAGGTCTGATCAGTGTGAAAACGGTGTGAAATATATGCTGTGGCCTTCGAAGTCACTGAACATGTATAGGAGATTTTAGACAGCGCTCTCCAACCCCAAATGTGGGAATATCTTTTGGACCAACAGTGTTCATCCCACCAGTAGAGTAAAATCAATAGCAAAGAGCAATAAAGGTGTTCTGATGGCACGTGGTGACCCAACACCTTTTTAACCTTATTCTTTTGATCTGTAATTCAGTGTACTATATATATGAACAAAAATATAGTTTTCAGACGTACTGGTTATATACAACAATAATAGATCTCAGAGATTACTGTCAGCCAGTTCTGATGAGCATGCTAACATAAAAATGAGAGATATTTGAAGGTTTGAAAGTTGCCGTTGACACAGCAAATCCTTAGTAGCAGTAAACAGCAGCATCTTTTAAGTTTGGATCACAGAATGTGCTTTTAAGGTGCGACTTCTCTATTCGACTCTGGTAAACCTCTTCCTAACCTTTGTACAACATGTTAGATCAAGTATATACATCTGTAGTCTACCTGTTCCATTTGGCTGCTTTTGTATGCAGGGTGACAAACCTGCTGTCACATCCTCCTCCTGTCTGCATTGCACTGCCAAGAATTCTTTGTCTTGTGCATGTCTTTGTAGTTTTGACACAATAAATAATACAAATGGATCTAAGGACACAAATCTGCCAATTACTAAAGCATGTGGATGTGATTGCTGGGTTGTCTGTAGCCTGATTTCATGGTTTGAGAGGTGATTAAGCCTAAATCATCTGACAAGTGCTGTGTTTTAGGTGCACTGAGGCTTTAGGTATGAAGCCAAAGAGAGAATAGAAAGAGTTTGTGTTAATGGGACTGACTCAGATAAGAATGTCAAAGTAGAGCAGGTCACTGAAGTGAAGTTAACAATGAGATCCATGCCCTGCTCCCCATCTCGTATGTAATAAAGAGAATGCATGCATTTTAAATAGAGGGCCTCGAGGTTCATAATAATACACAGCAGCTCTATAGTGTAGTCTGAGACTCAAATATTTATCATCATGATGTGCAGTCTAATCCTAAATAATTTCAACAATCCAGATTTGATGAGAGTTCTACTGCAGTGTGATTGTGCTTTGACCAGGTTTATAGCTGAGGAAGTACAATGGTGCTTACACTAAAAACTACATCCATCTCTTTTATTGCCAACTTTCTACAGAACATAAAACAAAAGGAACAAGAAGCAGAAACTGCTGATATACAGTAGATATTTTTACTGCTGCTGCTCTGTCTCAGCCAGGTGTTGTCTTATGTTGCCATCTTGTGTATGGGAGTTAATTGAAGCAGTTAAACCAACAATTAACCAGCCATCAGAAGCAGTTCTTTGTGGGCCTTATAGCTGACTCCTCTCTCTGCATAATTACTTTCTCCTTCTTTGTTTCTCCCAAATCACAAGTCCTGCTTGAAAATGTTAATGATTCAAAGCTTTTTTGTTCTTTTTCTGCTGAAATGGGTGTGGAAGGTTATCAGAGCTCACAGTAATCTCTGAGGACATCACTGCATAACACGTGATGACACATTTTGATCTCTGGCATGTTGTAATGAAAATATTAACATCTTGCTGCTGACGTATTTCTCGACACCTTCTTTCTTGTCTCCTTCACATCAGGATTTCAGACATTTTGCTGACATGATGACAGTGGAATTACACGCAATTACAGTCTGGGTTGTGGTATAGCCAGGAGCGCAGCAAGAGGTGAAAAAAGGATCGGGAGATAGAAATTGAGAGAAGTTGTCAGAATGGTTATTACTGAGTTTGAACAAATCCTTAGCTTTAGGGATGTGGTGAACGTGATTGTGTGGCTGTAAATGTGTGTGTTCAGTGTGATGCTATACGTCCTGCATAGATTTGTGTGCATATTTGCCACTTGTCCTTCAGCGCCTGTGTGAAATATTACACAACAGACAAATGACATCCTAGTTGACACAAAGCTCTCAAACATTGACAGTGAATGGAGATGAATTCACACGCACTTGTGCACATGCCTGCTTGCCTCCCTTACAGATGTTCTTTTTCAGTCCTCCTCTCTCTTCCGTCCTCAGATTATGCCCCTTCCGCCTCTCTTTCTTTTCTGTCTTTGCTTTTTTGTCCTTCTCACTCCATCTTTCTCACTTTTTTCTCCCCCTTTCCTCCTGCCTACAGAGAGCAGTGGTGCTCTGAATGCAACGAGGAAAAGATGTTACAGTGCAGCGTCTGCTCAGCTCGCTGTCTTTGATCGGTGTCGTACAGCATCACCTAACTGTGGCCTGGGGCTAATGTCATGTTTTCTGCATGGTGGGCCGACATTTACATACCCCGTATGATAAGCGCTCACCCATTAAATGCAGACATGTTAACACCAACACATTCTCTTACGTTTTACACATGTTGTTGTTGAACAGAGAGAGCGGGAAAGGCTTCTCACTCTGTACCTCACTGCACACAAACACACTTTCCTGCATGGAACATCCCACTCTGTGCAGTAGAGCTGAAACAATCAACAAATATTTGTGCAGGATAACACAGTTGTGTAGCCAAAACTACTATATCAAAAGTAGAATGCCATAACTCCTAAAATATAGGGAAAATGTTATTATATTTTCTTTGAGTGCTTATTTATATTTTTTTTTTTTAAAAAGATGAATGAATGTGAACAACAGCACCAATGTGTCACCAAACTGAGAAAGAAATGTTAACTCTACATACTATAGATACTTCACAACATTTTTAAATTGTTATTTTTCCCCCCATATGTGTCTCCTATCTGCTCAGTGTAAACAATGCCTGCAGTTCAGCCAAAAAGTCCCTCAGTGTTTATCATGTGACTGTTGGTCAAAGCTGAGTCACTAATGGATCCTCAGTAGCAGCAAAGAACACAGTGTTTTTAAAAAGATATTTTTAGTGCAAACTGTTTTTGACTACTTTTTTAAAGTAGACATGTGGAATAAAGTGATTTTGATGAAATATCATGATTTTAAGTTTCAATTTAAATCATTTTTCTGACAATACATATGATTGGTTCAAGGATTATCAGAATGTTGAAAATCTGAAAATTCACTCTGTATTTACAGTTTTTGCTCTGCACCAATACATGGTGTAATTTGAGCAATTTTTAGAAGATAAAATGACATGTCAGCAAGTGTAAGGTTTCAGATTAATCAATAGTGTAAATCATTGTTGGTGTCAGCCTGCTGTGAAGCTCCTATAATATAAATCAATTTCTTTATTGTTTCATTCTTCACTCTGCAGTACACGAAGAGAACTTGTATATTTAGTCAAATGCAGCAGTTAGTCTTGGCTTAAGTTCCAGATATCAGTGCTGCTGTTCATTAAATCCATCAATTCAGATGTCAGTGTTTGTGAAGGAGGAAGCTGATAAAGAAAACGACCATCTCCTGGTTGCCACATTTGTAACTCCTGCTAGCTGGTTGGGATGTAACTGCGAGAAAGTGAAAGAAAACCAGAGATGGCAAAAGTACTCACGTTCTTTACTTAAGTAGAATTAGAGATACTTGTGTCAAAATGGACTCCAGTAAAAGTAGAAGTACTGATTCAACTCCTTTACTCAAGTAAAAATAAAAAATACAGGTTCAGAAATTTACTTAAGTACAAAAGTAAAAAGTAAAAATTTTGATCACTCTGCAAGACGAAAAAAGTTTGAAGCACATAAAATAGGACTGTTTTCATCCTTTAAGAACCTGCACAGTGCTGGTCAACATGGAAGCACTCGTCTCTTCAAGACAACCAAAATCTTTTATTGAGCCTCAGTAGAAGCTGGTTCTCAGAGTTCTTTGAATGAAGTTGTGCCCTTTTGGGTCTGAAAATCAGTCCTGCAGTGCTAAAGAGCCTCTCGCAGCCAGCTGAGACAGGCAGGGGTGTGTGGAGCTTCAGTGACAAATTGCACACTGCTGGCAAAGATAAAGACGTTTGTTGTTGCGTCTTTTACGTCGTGCCGTCATCCGCAAAGGTTGAAACAAGTAACGAGCCAGTTTTGAGAATGTAAGGAGTAGAAAGTACAGATATTTGTGTTCAAATGTAGGGAGTAAAAAGTCGTCAGAAAAATTAATACAGATACCTGCAAAATCTACTTAACTACAGCAACGAAGTATTTGTACTTTGCTACTTCCAACCTCTGAAGAAAACTAGATGGAAATATCACTTTCAGTAATGTACGGTAAACGGATGTAGCAACAACAGTTCTTTCACTTTGTTGCATCTGTGTGTGTTGTAGTAGTGGGGAACGTGGACTGTGTGTGTCTGTTTGTATCTATACGAAGGCCATATAATTGACTTTCATCTCCATGGTGATGTGAATGACTGCAGAAGCTGCAAGCAAGAGCCTCTGTTGTGTGGGTTTGTCTAATGTGTGTGTGAGAGGTTTTGCTTGGTGGAGGTTTTGTGGCTGTATTTGAAAGTGGCTTTTGGTTTTTACATGCCGTGTTGCACATTGCGGCATTAATAATGCATACACTGTGTGCGTGGATAGTTCACTGTTTTATGTTTGGAAAATGTGCACACTCAGTTGTGTGCAAACTATAATTTCTGGTTTTGGGCTGGCGAGAATCTGCTCATTTGTCTAATTATTTCTTTGTGTCTCTCTCACACACACGCTCAGACACACTTATTTGCACATTAGAAATTCATGCGGTGCGTTGCCTTTGAAACCACACACACCACGGGAGAATGCACATGACCTAAAACACACACTCTTTCAGTGTGAACATCCAGATTGATAAGGGAGTGCTGAGGGGAGCACAGATGAATTAAAGGCAGATTGAGGTGAGTGTGTGCGGGTGGGAGGTGTTAAAGACGGGTGAGTGAACATAGATAGGGTGTGATGAGTGAAACAGGATGAGATGAATTGAGTGAAGAATTGAGGAAGAGATATAGACAGGTATTCAATCACACACTGACCGTGAAACTCCCTCAGCTAATTCTTTAATATGACTAAGATGGATTTGTTCTCCTTCTATTTCTCTTTTTTCACATCTGGTTTTTAATGGGTCAACATCAAAGCTGACAGAATAAAATCTTCCTGTTGAGAGGCTTGACCTCTTATGTACTCATCTTCATGCAGTGTGCAGCAGAAAGCTGTAATTTTAAACCCACTGCAACGCATCTAACATCCTAGCAAAACATGGCTGTTAGTCCTAGTACCTGTCCATTAAAAATAATGCATGCGATTTCAACGTGTCAATTTTATCTCTTAATCTAATGTAGGAGGGATCGTCTTCTCATTGATTCCCGGACAACTCACACCTGTCTATGGAGGCTGAAACTTTGCAGGAGTGATAGACATGAAAAGGCAGACTGATAGGAGTGCTGCCAAGAATGACAAGGTGGTAATAACTCCATAAACTCATTACTGTGATTGAAAAGGCTCATGAAGGTTTCACGTTTCTTGGCATCACTTTATTGGCTGCTTGTGGAGTCAACTGGACTCAGCTTACACTTGCAAGCACTTAACTCCATACCAGGGGCCCTCAAACATATTACTCAAAGGTCTGCATCTGGTTTTTAGTCAAGGTCAGAGGTCCAAAATGACAGAACCTTTAATCGGCTCGCTTAGAACTTTTAACCAACATGCATTCAAGTTTAAAGCAGTCAGGACTGTAAAAATACGTTTTCAACTGGTGGGACAAATGGCACCGCTTGCTGCAATCAGGTGCATCAGTGAGACCCTTGAACTCTGATGCCTGATTGCATCACAGACATCACATCTCTTGCAGTTTGAGAAGCACAACTCTGAGATGGGCACGGTGCAGAGAGTTCATAAAGTTTTATTTGTGACTCTAGTTGAATAAATTGTATCCTGGAGAAAACGAGACCCATTCTGTAGCTGCAATTTCGGAGCTGATAGCCAGGTGTACCGTCGATGTGTTCATTCTGCAGCGGCAACACACAACGCTTTCTCCAGCAGTTAATGTTACCATGACAACAATGTCAACGATAGGGAAATGAGTCACATTGAAACCGCATTCATCTGGAGACAGGATCGCTGTGAATAATCTCCAGCTACACTGTAAATCCAAAGTCCCTTGCAATTTATTGATCATTGGAAAATCTTTTCACTTTATAATGTATTATAGTCAAACACAAGTTCTATGCTGGGTCTGGCCATCAGGTCCAGATGAGAAGCGTTGCTTTATACAGTTGGGGCTGAATGAGCCATCCCTTCTTCAAAATTATGCAGAAACTACACTCGTCAAAGACAAAAACAGAACCATGTGTTTTTTTTAAGGAAAGAGGAGATGCTTTAGTGTGGTTTTCATGCCTGAACTACTGTGTAGTTCAAAAGGCTTTGTTTACAGGTTCATTTCTCCTTTCATCTCTGCATCAGTCCATCTCTCCATCCCTCCATCATACGGTATCTCCAGCTCTGCTAGCGTGAGTCGACAGCATGCAGTGTATGCAGCTTGTTTTCCTTTGAGGAAACATGTGATTAGTTCTGCATACATCTGCATGGCAACACACTCCAACACTTTGCTAATTGTAGCTGTAGTGAATGACCCCCTTCCTTTCTCCTGCTACTATAGTTCTACAGTAATTATCCCCAGTTTTTTGTGCTTCCATCTCTTTTCTTCCCATGTTTTCTGCTGTTATCAAAATGGGTTGAAGTTTCTGCTATAATGTGTGATATACAGCATGCTTATGTGTAAATGTGAAATTTAGAAAAATAATTGCAATGTTCTTAGAGTCTGATGATAATTTAAATTTTGCTCACATTTTTTTTGTATGAGAGAACGAGAGAAACTAAAGAAGCAAAGAGGTCAGCAGAACCCTAGTAGAGATTACATTTTTAATGGTGTCATTTTGTGTTTAGAAAAGGATTTTGGGTTCATTAGTGCCGAGCCAGCCTGTATGCTACTGTTCTCTTATATCACTTAGCAAGCACTTCTCATCTGAAGCCTAATTTATCACATTTACTCCTTGAGAACTTAATAAAGATGCAGTGTGACATGAAACGTCTGGCAAATACAAATACACTTGTACACATAAACCTCACCCTGAGGGCATATCTGGCTGAACCACATTTACTTGCTATTTGTAATTACCCCTTACACTTGTCCTCTCTTAGATCAGCAGCAGATGCAGTCAGACCAGATACATTTTTGTACCTCAGCAGAAAGATAATGTGCAGCATAATGAGAATATTAGTCTTGTTTTTTTTTAGTAGGATCAAGTAAAATTGATGACAGTAGCTCATTATAGAAAGTAAAAACAGGACTTAAGTTTAAAAAAAAACAAAAAAGGTTTGTGCATATGTAACTGAACAGACTCACACCTCAATCTATACAACTATTACTCAGATTACTTTGGTGTGATCTTATGCATGTATATTTTTTGAGAGCACTCAGTGTTAGAAGAGTAGAATAATATCAAAGTACACAATCCTACATCTACACAGGTATTTACACAGACATTGGCAGCACTAGAGCTGGAACATCCTTGTATTTTGATCTAATGAGAAGATAAACACCAAGTGGCCGAACATGTGATGTAATCTGATTACTGGTTAACAGAGTACCACTGAAGTCGATGTCAAATTGACAGAATGCTTGTCTTCTGCAGTTTCAATGAAGCCAGGAGTTGTGTTTTCCTTCATTTCTTTATATATTGCTCTGTTTTCTTCTCAGCCTCTTTCCACACATTTGATGGCAAAGAGAAGAAAGAAAAAAGAAGCTAAAACTAAGATTATAAGAAAGAAAGAATTTGTCTCACAGGGGAAAAGCCTAAAAAGAGTTTAAACGAGACCAAAAAGCCCACACCCAGGACATGGAAGGAGAGATTCTTTTAAGGTAACAAGGTGGAAACTGAGCAAGGCTGCTGCAGTGTGGTGCACGGCTGAGCGAGCAGTGATGCTGTGCTGTGAATAATGCAGAAAGAAGCAAGAGTTTCTTAGTGTGGTCAGATTCTACTTGAGCTAATTCACGGTTTACATGCAAGGTTGAGTGACAAACATACACTTTGTATGTTTAAATAAAAAAATTGACAATGTGTTTTGTGTTTTGAATTCAGTTTGAGGCATTTAATCAGACTAAAGTCATTGAATGTCATGTCAAAGGCAGGCCCTTAATGAAGTGCACTAAAATAAGACCTGGACATGTTTTCTTTCCACTGTGTCTGGGGGTGGTATTATTCAGTAGTTCTTCAGATGGTTTAATTATGGCTGTGTCATAATCGCTACTGCAGGAATGCACATACAGTACTGGTTGCATAAGAGTCCAGGCCTGTCAGTCAGTCTTGTGCTGGTGGTTCCACATGCTTGATTTGGAAAGTGCTTTGTTTGCATTGCTAAATCCGTACATTTATTGTAAATCCAACTGTAGTTCAGCAAAGGTCATCCTGTTACAATTCATTTAAGATACGCTTTGTTTGATTAACCTTTATTCACTCTCGAATTGAATCAGAGAGCTGAAGACATTTGTTGATCCCTGAAGGGATTTAGTTTTCATGCAGCAGCAACTTGGGCTGATTTGAACTGCTTTGGTTGACGGTGAAGTCTAAATGTCACCTTGCACATTGTAACATATGTTAGAGCATTATGATTAAAAAAAATAAAGAATGTACAGCATACATCGATCCTTGAAAATTAAAAAAAAAGAGTTTCCAATGACTGATTGTGTGCCACTGGACAAACACAATAAGCAAGCAAACATGCAGAAAACTCTATCAATGCTGCCAGAAAAAAACCTATCATAGAAAAGAAACTGTATTATTGGAGTCTGAACTCTGGCATCCTGTCACCTTCTGCGCTCTGAAAGGCTGCACCTGCTTTTTCCTTCATGAAAACAAAACCTCTTTCTCTCACCATCTCCCGGCAGACACCATTGATTTACAGAGCCTTAATGATGGCCCTGAGAAGACATTTTTATATGATTATTAAAAACGCTGTAAATAATAAAGGTAGCTCACTTCGATTTTGTTGTATTCAGACTTTTTGTAGAGCTGTAAATGATGCAGGGATAACAACCTTAAAATGGCAATAAGTAATAATAATATGCAGTACATAGACTCAGCAGGGCTTGACTCTCCCCTGGAAGAGGCAGTATTTTACACCTTTTATGGTCCACAGCAGTTTTATGACATTTATTAAACTGTTCATTCTAACTGGCTGCATGCTTACAGTACAGAATGTGTGTATATGTGTGTGTGTGGGGGGGCCTTTTAGTGGAAATGCATGTTTCTGTTTGCACTGTTTATGTCTGTGTGTGTATCTGTGTCTATGTCCGTGCTATGTGTGCATGCAGTCAAGTCTATAAAGCAGTAATTTAGAGAAAATCCATCGAAGCATTTCTGGTCTGTTGTTCTGTAGGATTTATTGATCGTGTCCCACACACTGCAGCTCCCCCAACATACACTCTGATAGCCAGAAAATGTGCTGCCTTCGACTTTTCTCCACATCACACGACTACATTTAATTCAATCTCCCCGCTCGGGTCTGTGAATGTGTTTGTGTCAGTACTATGTTGTGCTTGGAGTGGGCGTGTGTGCTTGTAAAAATATATGCTTGACTCACTAAGATCTGTCTGCTAATGTGCATGTAATCGTGACTGTGTGCTTATGTACAACTTTTAAATAGTGTTTGTATGTCTGGGTTTGCGTCCATGAGTTTTTATGGCTGTTCGTGCATGCATTTTAATTGTGTTTCCTTGTGTGTCAAAGTTACCTATTTTACTTACAGCTTTTCTCACGATGGAAGACCCCTAAACAATATTGCAGCCCATTAGACTTGAAATATTCTCCTATCGTCTGACTGTTTGCACGTGCCAGCTTCAACAGCAACAGTGTCTTTACGGAAAAAGAGTCTTAAACAAGGTCAAAAAAGGGCAAACACAGCTATTTATATTCTTTTTTTCTGGGAAAGTAGTGAAAGAGATTGGGATCTAATTATCTACAGTCCATGTTTACCCCAAGACACAGCAATTATGCTTCATTCTTCATGGTAAGTAGTTCTCTCTGTCCTGGGTCACGCATTTAAAGAAGCAGATGTACTGCTATGGCAGACTCACATCAGACATTTGGAGCTATTCGGCCAAATTCCGGAGACTTTTAATTGAATTTGTGTGCGCAGGTTCGTGTAATAACGAACTTGCATGAGAAACGACACCTGCTTCAAAATGTGAGCCTCAGTCGTCTTCCATGAATCCAGATGTGGTCTATCGTGAGTGAGAATAAGAGCACAGCAACAAGGTGAAACGAGCATTAAACATATGTTTTAATGAGTATGTTGTACAAGCCATATGTTTCTACAGCTAGAAGGAGATGCAATATGTTGGCATTTAATGGCCAGCAGAAAAGTACAGGATGAACTTAAGTGAAACCAAAATCTGAACTAATGCTCATGTTCATCTCCACCATGCTTAGCTAAAGCCACATAGACTGAACGTACAACTTCACACATTTTAATACAACTGTGTTCATGAGACTCAGAGTTGACAAATATACATGGAATCAACACAGAAGCATTATGTTATTTCATTTATACAAACAGGATTTCACATCTGATCTGGATCTATGGGTGGGGAGATTCCAGAGTCTAAGTCTCAACCGCTGCACATCCTTGTACCATCCTCTTGGTACAAAAGAAATCTGCCCTCAGTGCAAGCACATATTTGTTGTTCTGTTTTAGAGATGCAAAAGTATTTTATCCCCACAAGGATTTAGATGAGCACTAAAGATAACCACCCAAGTAGTTACCAGCAGGTGGAAAATGACTGGACAAACATGCTACTGTCCCACCGCCTCAAAGACAGAACCGTATGTATCTATATATAGAGTGTAATGTCTATTAGGAGCCGAGTGTTGTTTGTAATAAGAACTGTGTAAGAAATTCCAAAACACAGAGAGATGGAAATTTATGACTAATTTACATTTTGAGGCACAGGCATAGATAGACCTTGCAGAAGCCCCAACAGGAGGGCAACAGTGCTAACAAGGACCTGTGGGATTGTTTTGTGGTGTCTGGCACTGCAAGATTGGCAGCAGTTCTTTTGGATATTTTGGATTGCAGTGTAGGGCTTGGTAAGGGTTGTCATTGATGCTCAATTGTATTGGGTTCTGGAAAGTTTGGAGGTCTAGTCAAAACCATGGTTGTGTTCCTTAACCCATTCTTGAGCAGTTTTTGAGGTATGAAGCAGGTCGCTGTCCTGGAGGAGAGCCGCCGCCATTGAAGGTGGGGGCTGTGCTTGATCGGGAACCATGCTTAGGTGGAGCATATATGTCAAAGAAACGTCCACATGAATACCATCAGCCAAAGTTTCCAAGCAGAACATGGCATTTTAATGTTATTCACTTTACCTGTCACTGGTTTTGTTGTTGCAAAGACCCATAACTGTAATTTTAATGTTCACTGGGGCATAAATAATAGTTTATACATGCATAATAACTGCATGTATAAAATCACCAGTAAAATCTGATCAAAAATGCTATTAACTTTAGTGACTTTGTCCCAAAATAAAGTTTAAAGGTTATGCATAAGTATTTTTTGCACCACAGGTTATACTTCAACTATGCACCATGCCAGAGTCAGCGTGACAACACGGTTGGTTGGATGTTTCCTCACAGAAATTTCTAGTCAGGATTCTTCAGATGGCAAGTGTCTCCATCTCTGGCGCTGTGCAGCCATGAGTAATGATGCTATGGTCAAGTGATGCCGGCACACATGCTGAAGCACAGTTCCATCAGATACTGAATCCATATTTATGATTCTATGCGGGTAATAGTATTCATTTACGGTCCCCTTATTTATTTCAGCAGTGTAGTGCCTGTTCCAAACGTGCCTGTTTGGACCAGGCTGATTGTAACTTACAGCATGAGTGTGTGATTGAAGTCATTCATCACAGGAAGAATAGGAAATGTCAGTAAATACACTGCTGATTTGGATTTCCATTGCTCAGTAGTCGAATAGAAACTCAGCTTTTATTAGTCGCTTGCTTGGACATAACCACCGTGTTGATAAAATGAATAGTGGGACAGCTGATCGTTTCTAAAGATAGCGTCCAAAACAATTTCAAATCAGGTAGTAATATGTTGTGTGCGGTTTATAGTTCCCAGATGACGAAGGCCTATTGTGGACGTCATTGAAAACATACGTGTGCATGAAAGCGTATGCATCTGTTATATTTATCAAGAGTTGCACATCCAAACAATGTCACATCCATTATCTTATGGCCTCAGCAGTACACCGGTCAAATGTGAGGTAGATTGGATTAAAAGTCATCAAGAAAAGTCAGCGAGTGAATGTACTCGTGAGACACAGCACCTGTCAGATACTTATAGTGGTTTTCTTAACTGGAATCTGAAACAATTACACAGCTGTCTGTTTTCCAATTCAGACCAACAACAACTAAATGTTAGTCTGCAAGAAAAAAATCAGTAGAAGCCTTAGATATTCTCATATACATTCTTTTATATTGCAGTCACTGCCCCACTTGTGGTAATTATTTGTTTTATTTTTTCAGCATGCATTAGTTTTCCTTCCCACTGTGCTTTCCTTTCACCACTGGCATCTTTTCATTTGTTGAGTGTAATTACTCAGTGCTCCGTTAAAGGATTCCTAGTGGATTCTTCCCCCGCCCCATTCATTCAGTCGTGCGCCGGTTTGAGATCTTGCTTCTCTAAAGTGACGACCATGACCCAGCACATGAAAGAAATGCTTATCTGTTAAATAAATAATTAATACGAGGCCTGAGCTCATTGTCGGATAGTCATTGGCTCAAGATAGTTTCCCTGCTATCGGCTGCATAAATTAGTACACTTTAATAGGAGGACGTGTAAGTGGTTCCAATGTGTCTCTCACTATTATTCTCAGACTCACTGGCTGTAATACACGTCCCTCTGAAATGGCACAGTGGGGATGTTGCCTTTGCACCAAGCAATTCCTGATAGTCTTGTGATGATATTTTAATATTATGTCTGTGTACAGTATGCATTATTTCATTTGTGAATATTTTAGATGAATAGACAGAAACTGTAAGGGTTTGGGTTTTCTACTTCCACTGAGGCTCCCAAACTAATGGAAATAACTTCATGTAGACAATCAAACTGGTCACATTGCACTTTGTATATATACATGTATATAGCATTATTATTTTCTTTATTTATTCCATCTCCTTTTGCACTGTTTGAAAATTTGAAAATTTGATTTCTTTTGATTATCCCTTTTTCTCTCTCTCCCTATGTGTGTGTATATATATGTATATATATATTTCTTGTGTGTTTATTCTTATTTTTATTCATCTCTTAATATTGTTTCAGTGTGGAACAGGTACGCAAAGCATTTCACTGCGCGTTATACCGTGCATGACTGTGCTTGTGGTCAATAAAGACCTTGAATCCTTCAATCCTTGAATCCTTGAATGTAAAGTCATTTGAATTATTGAATGAATTACTACTAACCATAATGAAATAATTAAAACAAGCTAAATTTGAAACTAATTAACTTTTCATACAGCATAGCATAGCCTACAAGTTTTCCATACATGATGTATGATCCCAAATGTTATGTTTTCATTAGACTGCGTTGTTAGTTGTGGATTGCAATTTAGATCTTCATGTATGTTTTCCTGCTTTCACTTTGTGTAAAACTGCTTTTCATTTTCCAAAAAGCGACCGGTGCAGTGAATGTGTGCAAAATTATTGTGTCATTTTGTTCAAACATAATTAGTTTGTGATTGCAACTCAGTATGATTTCATGAGCTCATGACAAGAAAAGAAATCGGAGTGACAAAAGCAACTTTGTGAATACATGCGTGGCTTCATCTCTCCGTGCCTGTGTGTGTTTGAACGTACCTCACTGTGCTGTGTGTGAATGGCTCTCAGTGTGTGCATGTTTAGACATTAATCTCTTTATTGACTGAAGTCCTAATTAGTGTATTTAATGACCCATCAGGATTAACTGAACATGTCGCTAATGGACAGAAGCATGAACAGCATCACAAAAGTCTCTTGTTACAGCTTCATAGCAGGTTTTTGTGATCTGTCCATTTTCAATGAGTTGTCTACAGCTGAAAGAAAAATAAACTATGTAATTTTACCTTGAATACTACTTTATATTTACACAACCTTTCTCGAGTGGAATTGACAGTGATTACTGAGAGGATATTCATTCCAGGTTCTCACTTGCATGATCCCAACTTCTTCAGGGGTTTGAACCTTCAATCTTCTGGTGACAAGACTGCTAACACTATCTCTGAGTTGGCTGCTGCCTCAGTTGGTTCCCGTTGGTCTGTCCTTGGCCAGCTCTCCTCTCAGCAGCTCAGCAGTGAGTTTCAGCACAGACAAACAGATTAACCCTGTGCTTCTCTTCACAACCGCAGAGATGCTGTTCAGGTGGCATTAGCAGGCAGACATATTTTTGGACTTCAGACAGAAAGTTCTGCTGACTTTGATTTTGCAGCCGGTTGGTCTGGCGCACTTCCCTGTCTCGTCTAATTTGTAAATCTTAATCATGCGCAATGCAAAGTCATCACTGTAAGTGGCTGAACTCCAGTCTGCCTGTATTAAGGGGATGTCTTCACTCACTGCTAGCAGTGCTTGAGACTTAAGGTTTAAGTAGATCTGATTGCATGTCTTCTGGTAGGGGTGCATGTTTTTGGCTGAGTGTTTGAATCAAGATTTATGTTTAAAGATGTAAATACCCTATATGACTTCTTTTCCATATATTACTTTATGTCACAGTGTGAAAGTTTATTTTGTCAGAAGCTTGTTAATTCCTCATTTAGTTGCAGGAGGGCTTCAGGCGGACAGACGTGCTAATCCTTATTTAAACTGGATTAGTGTTTTTCTGAGTCCGATGTTAGTGAATGTTGCAAATGGCATCTTTATTTTTAATCCATTGTGAATCTGCTGTGGCTGTAAGTTTCAAAATCCTGTGAAGTACAAAATCCACGACAATCTTCAGCCAACAAATAACAGTTAAATGCATACTAATTTGGCCCGACATGCAAAGTCACATTACATCACGTCTTCTTCGTCATCCAGCAGATTGTCTGACCAGTTGTTCATATAAGTGGAAGCGCAGATCGGCAAGCTTCCTATTCTGGCCGAGAGCTTTAGCCTTTACAAAAGAATCTCTAGAGTTATATGCATATGACATTGAAAAACCACATTACATAACTAAATCCAGGCACGTAGGGATATAAATCCTCACTTCAAAATACAAGGTCATGATATCAATAACAGTGGATTACTCACGATAAGAAATGTACCGTCTCCATACATCCATTTGATGTACATTGACAGGCACTAAAGCAAAGCATCACTCAATCACACGGACACGCACTCATGCATAAACTATCCTAAACGTTGTTTGGTAGCCTATATTGTGCGTAAAGTATCGCTCTTATATTTATACCTGAAGTGCGAGGCCTGCTGGTAACAGTTATGAGCCAGAAACACTGACAAAATAAAATAATTTAATGACATTAGAAAACATTAATATCTTTTGAATCTTTGTGAATACAGATATAAACAATATCATTTTTGTCCGTGTTTGTGTTCACAGAACAGATGGTGTAATTCCACAATGAACGGGCAAATACATACATACACACACACACACACACACACACACACACACACACACACACACACACATATTGGTCAAAGGCTTGAGATGTTGTGTACATTTTAGGGTGATGTATGAACCAAATGAAAAAGATTACTGCATATATCAGGCAGTGTTATGAGTCCCTGCTGGTTGTCACTGAAATCTTTGATGTTTTTAATTAACACTGTATATTTTAATTGTTTCAGTCTGTCACATATCAATACATTTGCTGTGGTTGGAGACCAGAGGCTCAATCACTCTGTTTCTTTTGCAAGCGCATTGTTTGTGTTTGTGTTATGTAGTTGACTGCATTTTTTACTACTATGACAAAATGAAGGTCAGTTGGTCAGTTTGTCTGTTTTCCTGTTGCTGCATCATTCCTTCATTTTTTTTTCTCCTTCAGTTTAGAAGCAAGACTAATTTAACAGTGTACAAGCCAAAGAGACCTTTTTAATATAATCATGGTTATGGTGCAGAATCACATAACAATTAATATAAGATTGCATCACAACTGTACAGCCTTCAAGCAGTGTGTGCGTGCGTGCATGTGTGTGGGTGCAGTCTTTGCTGAAGGAGAATGTGGGATCTTCGAAGAAACTCATTTGGTATTTGTTTTGTTTTGCCTCCAGGCTCTGAGTCATCTAGGTCCACAGTTGAGGTTTGGGGAAATTAAACCAGAGCTATTTGTTCTCATGCACTAAGAAGAACACAATGATTTTCTTTTCTTCTCAAATTAAGTACACTAAATAATGTTGTAATGTTCTGAAACACTGCTGTGTTGAGTCCATGTAGCTTGGTCTACTTAGCTGGTGGTTTGAAATATGAAGAAGTGCAGAAAAACATAATGAATCTTGGTTTTCTAACACTTTGTGCCACTGTTAATGTTAAGGAGTTAACCCTGAAGTGACACTTGACTCTAAGACTTTTAACTTCCACATCGCAGCAGAGTTTTACAAAACAAAAAGATTGCACACTAAAAAATACAAGTTTCAACCCTTGCAGAAAGTAATCAATTTTATTTTGTCAGCATTCCGTCTTAAAGTTTGTCCCCAGTCTGCACTTGAAATTGCTGCCGATCCCCACAACAATATCATAATCTTCTGCCAAATGTCCCTCATATATATTGTTTGGCAGCGGCTTGAAATGTCTCCAATCTGCACCTCTGAAATTGAAGGAAAATTGATTTGTGTGTGTGTATATGTGTGTGAAAGGCAGGTGGGGCAGTGTTTGAGAATGATGGGTATTAACTTGATTCAATAGTTGCAACAGAAAGCCGAGGGAAAAGTAATAGGACTGAATGACAGAATTACCTGACTGTCTGGCAAAAAAAGACTCTGTAGTGTTATGGATCTTGGTTTGTGCAAATTGCTTTCCTTTCTCAGATGCTCTGGGGTTACATCGCTGAGGAAGCCAGTCAGCCTCTGACTGTAGCGGAACAGGAAGGCCACTTGACAACAAATAGATCAGAGACTTTGGCAGCATGATTCAAGCCTGAAATGTGAGGATCCTTTAGCCCACGCAGCCACTCTGAGTCACTGCAGGCGCACATAGGGTTGAGCTTGGTTGTGTCCTTCCGCAGCTAATAAACTGTGTCTGTAACACGTACGCACAATTAATGATGTTTACTGACATATACACACATATGTGTTTGCACTGGAATCGCCTTAAACACTGTTGAAATCCAATTCATGACAAAACCACCACTATGTACCACCATTTACTGTAATGCGTGCAAATACATGCCCAGCTTGTCTCTGTGAGTATGAAGCTAATTGTGGGTAATTAGCATTTTGCATATGTAACTCAATGTAGATTTTCCTCAGGAGAAAAATCAAGAGGTATGTGTGTATATGTCATAACAATGAGACCTCAAGGACTGCAGTTCTTTTTAAACAGAGCTGAAGAGATGGAAGTGGCTACATAATGATGCATTTTGGCCCTGGGTGGTATGTTTTTACCGTAGGGGGGAAAATGGCAGCACACTGTAAGTTCTTTATTATGTCCCTGGACAGAGAGTTGAAATTTCTCCTCGTGTCTAGGTTAGTTTCTGTGGAGTTGCATGAAGAGAAGAAAACAAGAGCCTAATGTTCTCTCATTTTTCTTTTCTGTCTCAAAGTTCAATGTTTAATACGGTACAATAAGGTGTTGAATTCTCTTATTCTTGACAAAAAAAAATTAAATACGATTTTCCTGATTGTGGTAACACAAGTTGTACTTTATGCCTCAACATGTGACGATTAATGTGTGCTGCAGTTCACTTGGTGCACAAAATGGATACAGATAAACCATCACATTTCTGTATTAGCCAGTGCCATATCATAAACACACATGTGCATATGTGGACAAAGGCACCGCCACAAATCTCTCCACGCTCTCCATTACTGCTGTTGTAACAATATATGTTGCAGCTGCAACTGTGAAAGTGTCAAAAGTCTGATTGGCTGAAAGTGTGCTTCCTGCTGGTCCCATTGGCAGTGTTATCTCGCTCGGCTTGCTAGGTGACAGCTTTTATATTACTCCCATACACAGGCTGCTGCATTGCTCTGCCTGGATGTAGGCTTTGAGAGCTCCCCCAATCACTCCTTCACCCCCATCCTCCACCCACTCAGCATTCAGGCTTTGATAGGCATGAAATAGCCCCACTGCTGAGATTGCTGCTTAGTTCATAGAAACAGTTTAGCTCCACACACAGGTAGCCACATGCATGCAAGCAGATGCAAATGCATGTACAGTTAAGCGCATGTCCCCACATATACGCAAATGTATTTATGTATGCATGCACGCATGACTGCACAGTTGCCTATACACAACCACACGCATATACAGACTGCTTTCTTCTCAAGAGATTTTTCAAAAATGGTGGTTGGGATTTTAGTATCAATTTGTTTTTTAATGGAACAAAACAGTGAATGAATGTGTATTGGAGCTGCAGTCTTCACTGCAGTACGTGAAATACCATGGAGAACTTGAGGTCAGAAAATTTTACCAGCGTTGGTTTATTTGCTAAGATGCAGTGTGAAGAGTAATATTCCTCTCATTGTCCACAAATCTCCTTAAAGACCAAAACCAACAATGAATGAGTCCATTTGTCAGTACTCCTCTACCTTGTGTGCAACACTCAGCCCCAAACCAATTTGTCCAACTGAACAAGCTGGAAATGTATTATTACACATTTTAATTACAAAGGTTCAATGCTTTTTAATTAAAGCAGTTGTGCACTATGATTTTTAGCGAACTTTACTCAGAGGAGTAAATAGTGCATATGCTGGGAACTAATACTAGATTAAAACACATTTGTGCATAAAGGTTGTTTGAACAGTAAACGTGACACTGAATCAAATTGCTTAGATCCAGTTTTTCAGTCGGTTGGCATTAAGAAAAATACAGAATGACTGAACTCTGATTGCTATTTAAGCTGATTTCTAGATCTTTATCTACATGACACTGTTGCCGTAGTAACACGGATGCTTTTTGTATTGCTAACAATAAATTAGTCACGATTCTCACGATCTTTTAACATAGCATCATTTCACAGCCAGACTGTGTTTCAGGTGAGTATCAAGTCAACAGGGTATTAGTTTTTCCCCTTGTTCCCTCTACTTGACAAAGAAGGGAATTATGTGTGGAATAGAATCAAGGAAAGGCCAAGGAAAGGTCAGAAACTGAAGGGAAGCAGGTGAAAGACAGCTTATCACTATACATCATCATCAACTTTAATATATTGCTTTTTTCTCTCCCCTTTTGCACTCTTCTCTTCTCTTCTCTTCTCTTCTCTTCTCTTCTCATGTCTTATCTATCTATCTATCTATCTATCTATCTATCTATCTATCTATCTATCTATCTATCTATCTATCTATCAGTTTTATCAGTGCCTCGCGCTTGCTCTCTCTATTGTACATTTTTTGTCTCTTTAGTTTTAGCCTTTTCTTCAGCTTTTACACATGTTCATGTGGTGGACATAACTGCAGAAGCCGACAAAACAGTTACATCTAATTGGACATTACAGAATTTTCTGCTCTCTTAATTCAACTTTGTCAATATAAGTGACTAAAGTAGGAGTGGGACAAAACATTAACATGACTGTGTATCATATCACTTCCTATTGCAATACATTATTGATACGCTGCTGCCAAATATCGATACTATTGATGAAGGCACTCTAAGTAGATTTCTCCACCAGTATGCCTTGCCAGAGTCACTACTTCATGAGTCCTTGTGGCGCTTACCAAAGGAACGACGGCAAAAGAAACTGACAAGATGAATGTGATGGAAGCCTTGGACAGTGGGAGGAAAGCAAATTAGAAAGTTAACTGATTTAAAACGTTTTTAAAATAAATTGTTATTATGAATAATAATAATGAATATTGAATAAATGCATCTATGAATAATGAATAATGAATAATAATGGCAATACACATATACACTGACACCTCAGTGTAGCAAATAAATACATAATTCCTGCTATTTGCTTTTTAGTGGGTATTTTTTCTTCTTTAGTTACACAGATATTGTGATGTATCTTGAAAGATTGCTTTGCAATGTATTGAATACCACAGAAATGCTTTATCACTATAGTATGAGTTGCTCGGCTTCCCAGCCCTGGAATAAAGTGCCTCAAACTTGGTATCTCAGCAGCTCTGTTTATCTTTTTTTTTCCTTTTTTCAATCAATGCAGTCCCTGTCTTAATTACTCAGCCAATTAAATATGGAGAGATAATTAGTCCACATAACATGATAATTATCTGCAGATGGCCCTCTTTTCCTCGCAAGTGAAGTCATTAGCGCTGCAGCCTTTTTACCAATAGAAGATTTTATGCGCATATATGATTACAATTTGCTATTACAAATGATAAATGTATATGTCAAACAAACGTCACTCTATTGCCTCTTTCTCACTTCTTTCTGCTACTTACACGCAGACTTCTAAGTTTGGCCCAGTTACTCCTGCAAATGATGCAAAGTCAGCATGTGTCAAAGAATCTCTAGGAATCTGTGGTTGAAGATGAGGAGGAGAAGGTAAAAAAAACTAGTCAGCGCTGGCTATTAGACAAAAAGTGAACAAGCAGCACTTGTTTCTTTGGGAAATCTGATCCCTTCAAAGACCTTCAGAGTTTAGAAATGTGACTTATAGTGATGGGTGCAGTCAGCACAAAAGATGTAGAGAGTTGTAATGTTTAAAAGATGATGACATGTAAGAGGAAGGTGAAAGAATAGTGAGAGGATGGAATAAATGTCGGTTTGTGGTCAAGGACAAGAGGGATGCACGCATGCTTGACTACAGTGTCACTAAATGCTTTTGAATGATTCATAAAGGTGCATGTTTTTGTGCAGTTTAAAGTGATTTTCTCGCTGGCAATTCGCTATCCAGAAACAACAATGCATACGAAGTGGAAAGACACAGCCACCAACTGCATGTACATTTCAATTTAATGTAAAACAAATGTAGTGTAAAATGCTTTTCTTGTTTGCTTGCTTTGTCTAGAATTACAGACAGACAAACATGGTAACAGAGAGATAAAGACTGATGTAAAGACAAAGGAAAGGCTGATCCTTTTACAATGTGAAATGGGGTTGTTATGAAGTGCAGGGAAAATTACACCTGTGATGGAGATGGATTTTAGCGCTCGAGTATCTTCAGGTATAAACTTGAAAATTATGGACAGAGAACAAAAGAGAAAATAACTGATATCAACAAACAGAAATCTTGTCAAACAACTCTGGAATGAAAATGAGTAACAGCTAATGTGTCCATTAAGTGTTGCCACAGACAAACAGTGTGTGTTGCCAGGATTTGGGAGATTACTGTAACATTGTAACCTACTTTATTTGAAGCTCAGATGGCCTTAGGCGTGCATCTTCCTCGTCCTCTCCCTCAGTCTCTCTCTCTGTCGCTCTCTCTTCCTTTATCGCAGACTGTTTTACTCTCCATAGAGAAGTGTGTCAGACGATCTCTTGTGGCGCCCAACTGTTTTTCCATATCGTAAACAGGCAATTTGATTTTTGTTTTTTTAAACGGTTGTAAATGTGAAGCCAACCCCTCTGGAAGGTGTCCATGAAATAATTAAATCACTGACCTACATCTAATTACAAGTGCAGTCAATTGTCACATCCTGCATTTTTTTTTTCTTTTTAAATATCAGCTGTAATAAAACAAAGAGGATTTATCAGGGGGCTTTCCTTGGGAGGGACTACATACTATAGTAATCACAATCATGCTGCTTAGAGTAAAAGGAATTCTAAGAGTCTAGGTTATCTTATTTGACACAAATCTACACATTTTCCAGATACTTCTGACAATTTGTTCAACAAAAATAACTATTATGCTGAGTAAATGGAACCCCAATTACCAAAACTTTCTACAACCTTTTGTAGAAAGAATTTGGTTTTAAGATGTTAAAAACTCTTGCCCTTCACTTCCATCCACAATAAATCAGTCCAGTAGAACTAAATATAAACAGCCCTGCAAAATGTTCTTAATCAACAAACATTTGAGTAATTAGTCTTCTGACAACATTAAACCCTGAGAAAAACAGCTATTTGTCACCTCAGCACTCCACACTGAAGCCTTTTGCTGCATTTAAAGCGCCTCCTCAATGCTTTCTGGCCAATTACACTCAACTGTCTTGCTAATTTCATTAAAAATGCAGACTCGATGTATAACCTATGTTGTTGTTTTTTTTCTTCCGTTTAATACAGCTCCCTTCACTATACTGTGGTGGGGGAGGTAATGGGCGAATCGGTGACAGATCTGTGGTGATGACTGTTGACATGCAGGAGAGACACAGGGAGACAGACGGAGGGAGAGAGAGTGTTTTGGCAGATGAAGAGAGAGGATAATATTGCCATAGTGCTGGGGGTATTAGAGAAAGTCATTACTGTCCATCATCAGGCAAATGAAGACATGTTTAAGCGGAGATGAATAGGCTCATTGATGGGGAAGGCTTGTTATGGTAGATCTGTTTGGGAAAGCAGCTACGGGGGGTTCATATTTCAATAAATATTTGATGGGCGAGGATGGCTGCACGAGTGTGTGTGTGTTTAGTGGTGGGGGTTCGGTTATTTATGTGTGCCAATGAGCGTTTGCATATCTATAAAGAGGCATTGAAAAGGGTCTTAAATGAGGGAGACGATCACTTTCTCACTTCATCTCCCAAGTGGGGAAATCTTATTTTCTTCGTCTTTGAATCATTCTCTCCATCTCATATATTATCCTCTTCACTGCTGCTTCTTCAACCATCTTGCAATCTACCCCTCTGAAAGCTGAATGAGGGGCTGCATTGTGCAGGCGCAGCAGTATGCGGCCCAACCAAGCTGATCTGAACAAAGTTATTTGTTTCTTTATTACCTCAGTCATAATGGGACAACAAACAAACAAACAGTGATCAGAGAAAAGTATACTCAGCTGTAAATGATGGGTCCTCTAAAAGGTTGTTTTATCGTCACCTCTCCCTTTTACCTCATATGACACAGTGGATTAATGTGATTTTGCAGCTACAGAGACAAGTCAAATATTTACCCTGGTTTAGAAGGAAGAAGCAGTCATGTGATTTGTATTGTTTGATTAATTAATGTTCAGGAGCAGAATGTCCTCCAATGAAAATATGCATTATTTGTCCCTACCCTCTGATATGACCCATAGAAAGGGACTAGTGGCAGGAGATGAGGCCCAGATAAACAGTTAAACTCTTAGAGGTTAGATTTAGGTGCCAAAACAACACTGACCATCACTTTAAACTTGAAAACAAACAGTTGAAGTCCAATTTTTTTTTCAACCCCTCCTTGAAATACAGCCTTTGGTGCTGCATAACAAGGTCACATGACCTTTGCTCATGTCATAATTTGTCACTTGAATGTACACTGTTGAACTATCTAGAGCAGGGGATCGGGATCGTTATCAGGCTTCTGCAGAGCTTGATGATGAGCTAATCATTTGAATCAGGTGTGTTGGAAGAGGGAAACATCTAAAACATGCAGGATTGTGGCCCTCGAGGACCAGGATTGCCCACCCCTGATCTAGAGTGTAGTCTGCCTTCACCCTAAGTCAGCTGGGATGCCCCCCATGACCCTACAGAGGATAAAGTGGTGTGTAGATAATGGATGAATGGATGTACACTGTTTAGCCAAAGCATTAAAACCTTTGACTCGTGAAGTGAAGAACATTGATCATCAAGTTACAATGCAATGTTCTGCTGGGAAACCTTGGGTCCTGACAGTCATGTGGTTACTTCGACTATGTACCACACACCTAAAAGTGCTGCCAGACCAATCACATCCCTCCATGGCAACAGCATTCACTGACTAGAGCTGTCCAACCCCAAAATGCACCCTGCCACACTACAAAAACTGCTTTGGAATGTCTCAGGGAACATGACCAAAAGCCAAGGTGTTGACGCAACCTCCAAGCTCCTCATATCTGAAACTGATTGCGAAACTGTGGGACGTATTATAAAACATCCACTCCATTGAGACCCTATCCCACATTGCACAGGACCAAAAGTATCCACTACCAGCTTCTGTTTAATCAAATGCCATGGCAGACTTCTGTGGAGTGTTTTTGAGGCCAGACTAACAGAAGTGAATCTATACACTGCAGTGTATTAGGGCTTTGTGCCAGAGCCATGAAAACGCTCCATTACAGACATAAACCCACATCACTTCATTTGCAACACAAACGCTCTCAATGGACCGGTGGTTGCTTTGTCACTCATTACAGTGTTTTGCTTTGTTAAGGGATCTGTCTGTGTTTAGTCCTGGCTCCAGCCAAGCTTTTCTCTTTAGACCTGAAATAGAGTGCACCTGTATCCCCATTATTCACGATCGTGGCTGGGAAACAGCAGCATCATCAGTAATCGCCAGCAGGGGCATCCACTGTCTGACTCAGCACCTCCAGTTTCCATGATCTAAATTCAAAAAACTGCCCTGACTACAGCCCATAACTTTTGGACTTAAAAAAAAAATGTCTTCATCTTTTCTGTGAGAGAAACTACTTTACATAACTTGCACTCATGCTTTTTTTTTTTTCGGGGTCACTGGGAGGACTTAAGCCTGGTGCTGCGAATATTTGGTGAAGACAGCAAAATGCTCTCGCCCGGTTTGCCGTAAACTACAGCTGCACCATGGAGTTGGTTTTACTCTCCTAATTGTTGTTTACAGTCTTCAAACAAATTCTACGGCCCATGTGTGTTTCCTTGGAGGAACTGATGTGAATAAGAACATGCAGTACTTCATAAATAAAGTCCAGAAACATGGTGTAAAATTAGTCATGCGTGTATGTGAAAATTAGCTTGAACCACATCTCTAAATAATAATCTCTTGCTGCTGTTTTGTTGGAGCAAAACTAACTCCTGCTACTTGTTGTTTGAAGAGCAAGTAAGTCTTGTTACTTGTTCTTCAAAGGCACCTTGTTCAGAATTATTGACTGTCCTTTGTGGATATTTCAAAGACCACAGAGGATCTAATGCATCATCCAAAATTGATTTTTTTGAAGGTGGTTAGATTTTTATGCCCAATTAACTATTCTGATATTGAGGCTACATCGGCAATGAATAACTTAAGTAGTTTTGACAGGTGAGCAAAAATGAAAGATTGCTGACAGCTGTGAATAATGTACTGTTTAATTATTAAACAAGGCTAAGCCTGTAAACCTCAGGCTTTATGGAGGCCAGGCACATGTCTAATGCAAACCTAAATGCAAACCGGGATTGCATATGTGTTCAATTGATTTACAAATAAAGTTAGCAAAGATTTTAAAGCAGAATTAATCTGCACATTTGATTTTATACTTTATAGGATCAGATGCTTCATTAGGACACGTGAAAATGGGTTTTCCAGGAGTTACTTTAGGGCTTTTTGTCAACAGAACAACATGTACAGTAGAGACAAAAAGATTTTCTCTGCTTTTCTGCATTTTAAATGTTTGCATGAAAATCAAATTTTGTGTGTGTCCTGCTTTAGCTGCTTGATGAGATGTACATATCTTAACTGTGACATAAGTTTTTCTTTAAATCTACTTATTTGAAGTCTGCACAATATGACCCACGATGCTTAATTTTTTTCTACTCACATCTTCATAAAGTAGGAAGTTTGATAGGAATGATGATGTGGGTTTGAATTCTAGATCAAATTTAAAGTATCCTCTTTAAAAAAAAAAAAAAAGGCTTCTGAGCGAGTACAAAAGTAAAAACTGTTCGACGTGTACCGCCTGCAAGCTGATGAATTGGAGCAGCTGTTTTAGCTTTGCCCCTGCTAAAAACTCTAAAGTCTGTTTTAAAACTATATGTGATTGTGTATGCGTGTGTGGGTGTGTGTGTGTGTGTGTGTGTGTGTGTGTGTGTGTGTGTGTGTGTGCAGTCATCCATTCAGTGGATGCTGTCACAGGAAGCTGACATGACAGGACAATAAATGTTCCTCTAGGCTTGATTGGACGTGGCACGAATCCCCACAGTGCAGCCTGGAACAGACAGGCAGGACAACCTCTGCTTTGAAACTGTAATCTGAGAGTGGAATTATGCCTTTCCCCTCGTCAAGTCAAGCCAATTCATTTTTAGAACACATTCAAAAACAATGCATGTTGTCCAAGGAGCTGTACAGAAAATTGAATATGAAAACTGTTTAAAGCAACACTAACATATTTCAAATAGTATATGCTGTTAAGTTGTCACTGAGTGACAAACCCACTGTTTTGGTTCAGTCTTACTGCTCTCATCAACTTTCTTTTTGGGTTCAGCTTTTGGCTGTTGAACATAGTGATGCATTTGGCAGCTAAATACCCAGATATTTCTCTCGGGAGTTGGAGAGTGCCAATAGGAAAGTGAATAATGGTCTTGGATTATTGGATACAATGACAAAAATGCTTGTCGATTAGGACATTTTACATGACTTTAACAGGTCACTTGATGTTTATTACCACCATTGGACTCATTTACCTAAATGTTCCTCATAAATTTCATCAATTACACAGTTGGATATTAGATTTGTGGATCCAAACCCACCTCTAAATGAAAAAAACAGTGTTGCTCTGTGACTAGATAATGGGACACTGTGGTGAGGTGAAAATACGTCAGCGATGTGTTTGTAGCTAGTTGTGCTGTCCCAAAGTGGTCACATGAAATAAATGCAAGTTTAAATGAAATGTGAAATAATAGCATTTATAATAATAGGCAGCTATTAGGCAGTTGTTGCAAAGCGGCAATGACTTGAGCTATCATAAACACTATAATCAGCATGTCCATGATTTTTCGAGTTTGTAACGGTGCAAAGACAGCATATGGGATTATGGTGTACAAGGACAGGAGTGGACCTCCAAAGAAAAGCATGGTTATACTGATTGTACATTAGTAAATGTGTGTGGTGGTAATGACACAGCTAATGAGGCTGTTAGAAAGCTAATAAGATGCATTCAGTTATAGTAGACACACACAGGCGCCTTTAATCGATCTTGAGGAATGCAAGTTACGTCTGTGTTGTGTGCTAATATCCCTCACAGTTGTGTGTGCAGTATAGTTTTTTTAATTTCCATTTTGTTTTCTCTTTACTCTGCTTATCTGCTTTTCATCGTGTTGGTCTCTGCAGTCTGATATTGATGAGCGTTTCCTTTTTCCTCTTCCCTGCTGAATCAACCATAACATCAAAGGGCAGATAGCCATTTTCCATCAAGTCCACATACGTGCACACACACCTATTTGGACATGGTAGGAGGTGGATGGTGTCAGAGCACCTACCTGGAGGGAAGGAGTAATTTAATTTCCTGTCATGGAGAAATCAAGCAGATAGACGTGCTGTCAAGCTGTCATGTGATTATCCGAGGCAAAGCTGCATCCAGCCTCTTGTAGAAATGAAAGGCCTGCTTGTTGTTCTCTTATCTGCCAGCGTCCCTGACACCATGCTGCATACACAGTTTTCATGTACTACAGGTTGAAATCTGCATCAAAATACAACTTTGAAAGTGATTAGGGTAACGTTTGCAATGAGTCAAGCAATGACTAGATAGAATTTTGAAGCAAATTAAACATCAGTTCAACCTTATTTTCTCAATTCTGATGAAAAAAAAAAAAAGCTTCCAGTTTGAAAGAGCTAAAGTCTTTCAGTTGCTGTTAGGTTTATGCATTAAAACTGGGTCGTATGGTGTAAGAAAATACCATACTTTGGTTGACACAGCAATAACTACATGCTAGACGTTTAGTTAAGTTTAAACACCAAAATTACTTGGTTAGGTTTAGAAAAAATATCATGATTTGGGTAAGAATCGACCCTTTTCACTACATGTTTGAAGTTTCTCTTCCATCTTCTGGATACCAAATCCAACCCATGTAATGTATCAATGCGTGGCTGAAGAGGAGCAACAGAAAAGCAATAAAATAAATGGCAGATTTGTTGATTAAAAAAGTATTGTGATCTGGCAGAAGATATGTTTTCCTCAAAATGTAATGGAGATGCAATTAAGTTGTATAGGTAAATCATTTAGTGGATATTAGTTCGCTTACATACATTTTGACCTCACAGCTGTTCTGTTATTAGTGTTTTTATTTGAGTGAAAAGACAAGAATGCTGAAAGGTTTAACACGATCTCCATGTCACCACCGTTGATCCAGATCTGCTTTTTTTGGTAGAGGAATGTGTGCAGGTTCAAAAGATCTGATCCTTTTTTTCCTCTTCTGTTTATGCAGGAACCTTGGAAAGTCAGGACTCAGAGTATCTTGCCTAGGATTGGGTGAGTAGACTGTTTCACTGCCCACTCATCTCCACATACAGTATTAGCATCAGGTCTTATCAAGGACACGACATAAACTGCATAAACTAAACAAGTAATACACTATATAGGGACAATGAAACACAAGCATCCCTAAAATAAATTCTTATTCTGTGCTGCAGCATGTGTATACTGACAGACGAGCTTATGAAAGGTAAAACAAACATCATTAAACTCTGAATTGGGCTGGGAATTTAGCGATTAAGTGCAGCCAATTTTCTCATTAAAGCAAATGTGGTATTATTGTTTCCCTACATCCTGGTCCAGATGCAAACACAGACATCAGATAAAACAGCTGACTGTAGTCTAAGCAGGTAATGAAGGTGCTATACTGCTGGGAGAACACACTGTAGTACAGTCCTATATATGTGTGTGTTGCCACAGCAGTGTAGGTTGCAGGTAAAAGTTCTTCACTTTTCACACAACGGAGTCAAACCCACCCCCAACTCAGCTTCAATATTTAGTATGAGAGTGGGAAGAAGACAACACACACACACACACACCACACACACAGACACACAGACACACACACATAACCCGTGGCCAGTGTTCCTATTTCTGTCACCACGGAGAGCTCTTAAAACAACAACAGAGGTTTTTTGTGTGTCCACAAAAAATATAACCAAATGTTTCCTGCCTCTTTTATTGGAAGAGCTCCTGGGAAGGACAAACAGACTTGGACAAATAAAATGCGATAGAGGCCAGAAGGATGTTGGCTCTAAAACACACATCCCCAAGGCAAACACTATCGTGACACTAGTACCAGTACAGACACACTGTATCTAGGCCTGAAAAATTTTCCAATAAATACAAGTTATACGTCAGCCAAGACTTGAGATATTCAACCTTCAGTGAATCTGAAGACTTTTACTCTCTGTAAGGACAACATGATTTTTCTTGCTTTGTTTTGTTTTTTTATCTATTGAATGACTTTTTGTCAATCAGTTTGCCAGAACATTTGCTTTATGTCTCACCATATTAGTGTGAGAACCTGTTCTGTTATAAGGTAGAGTTATAAAGAGTTGAGTTGGAATATATTATATTTCTAATTGTATTCAGCTTTAATTACCACTTCATTTGTTAAAACTAAAAAATACAGTAAATCTGTTTTTTTTTAGAAGCACTGGGTCATTGCTTGAATGCCATCTGGCATTCTTAAACACACTATCAGATATGTAGTTCATTTATACATGATATCAGAGTCCAGTTTTTGAAGTTTCAGAGAAACTACAGATCATTACTAACTCAGCTTCAGTGAAATATTTATGAGTTTTTCTGCCTAATATCTTGTGGAAACTCACTGAAATGGCACTTGCTGATCCAGTCGTAGTAGCTGCACTCCAGTATAATTTATAAATAAATCATATATCTTCTCAAGTCCCTCTGCACCCCCTAAAATAGTTCTCATTAGGAAAAGACATTTGAATTTGTTTAAAAGCAAACATTGCTCCACGTCAGTAATATCTGAATACATAAACATGAATCATGTGATAAATGAGGCAGTTCTTTGCTGATGTGGCAGTTTGATCCAAACAAAGTAACTCCATTTTTCTCCTTTAACAGACTATTTATGCAAAACAGAAGCCTTTGTTAGTTTACGCACACCTACACTGTGGTGCACATGATTCAGTACTTTGTAGTCGTTGTTTTGTACTGATGAGACTCTTTGCGTACAAGCAACCCAAACTTTAAATAAGTGTCACGAGGTACTTTCAGTCATATTTCAGTATCAGGATTAGATAAAACTCTGTTCTCGCCATTATCCCTGCTCAGAGGAGACCCTTCGGGGTACAGATCAGGCACCGTCCCGTTAATCGGATCAGAACTTCTCGTACTCCTGGGACACAGGCTTCAGCCAGCTTAGACAGGCTGACCTTCACCCGTTTGTTTTCCAGAGTTTTTACAAATGAGACTTGCTTTAGTCATAGTTTCAAGACAGTGTTTTCTTTACCTGCTTTGGTTGTACTTTTGGTGTACCCTCTAGTCCTTCTTTCACCTTTTGCTGCTTATTTGTCCCAATTTTAGAATACCTTCTGGTCTTTACAGTAAGACCTGTGCATTTCACCAGAACTTCTACAAATCCCAGAGTAATGTCTAAGCAGTAAGTCTGCTGACTAAGCTTCCTCATTTCCACTGAGGAGCTCTCACTGAGCTCATACGGAGGCATTCTTGCCTGGATTTCAACTTGGCCCGATTACTATTCTCGGTTGTGTTTTTCAGCTGCTCCTGTCTGCTCTGTTTGCAGGCTAAACACAATCAGCACATTTGACAAAAGAAGACACTGGCTATTTTTAGAGTTGTGATACATGCATCATTTGAGATGCTTGACATTAAATTTCACTGAATAGCAAAGTGGTAAGTTTTCTGGTTTTATTTGACCTGATTGGCATTTTAAAATCCCTATCCACGAAAAAATGGATTTTGCTTATTCTTACTTCTCTTGAAATTCACTAAAGACCCCAACTGGTTGAGGCAGACACCCACTGACCTTGAGTTTTGTCGGAGGTTTCTTCCATTTAAGAGAATTTTTCCTTCTCCCCGTCACAGAGTACTTGCTCAGGGGACAGTTGTTGGATATTTGTTTATACGAATATATGCCATTGATCTTAAAAATATTTCTGGGAGGAGTCAGACAAGGCTTTAGATCATTTACAGCAGACAGGTCTTTAGGAGGAGTAATGCTATATTGGACAACCAGGACAATTGCCCTCCATAAAGAGTTTTAAGTCATTGCCCTCAGTCTGTCAATCGAGGACATCTGTTCAGAGGACTAAAGGACTCTATATCTCTCTCATCCCTAATGGTATTGATAAACTTAATGGCAATTAGCACTCTGGCTGTGTCTTTGCTCTGCTGTGGCACATTTGCAGCTCTGCTCATTTGTATTTGGTGTGGATTTCTATTTTCTGCATTAGTTTGTGACAGATTGTTGATGATGTTATTGATGTCACTTTGCATTCTGTCAATATCTAAACTGCTGCTGCAGAACACATTTACCCCAATGGGACGATAAAGAGAACCCTAAAACCTGAAGTACTGACATGTGACATATGTTATCATTTGCTGCTATATGAATAAAGCTGAACTGAGAACAAACTGGCTTCCTCAGAGAAGCAGTAGAAGCATCATGTCCAGCAGATACATTTTTAAAAACATGTTTGCATGTTTAGTTTAATACATTTTTCGATAATGTTAGACTAGATCATGTAATTTTAAGAATTTTACAGAGAAATATTTTAGACATAAATTGGTGTTCAAAGCACAAGATATTCATCTGTTAAAATAAAATTTGTCAAAACTGTAGAGAGAAATATGTTGTCTTCT
This sequence comes from Stegastes partitus, assembly GCF_000690725.1. NCBI lineage: Eukaryota > Metazoa > Chordata > Actinopteri > Pomacentridae > Stegastes > Stegastes partitus. Next base: position 868,071 of record NW_007577793.1, read on the forward strand.
CTTGCTTGATGTTTAAAGTGACTGCCAAGATCAAATCAGATGGCTTGTGTTGAACTATAAGTCCTCTGTTAAATCCATGCATTGCAACATAGCCGTTATCTTATCACTTATCTTATTTTTATTTCTGCATATCGATATTAAAAAATCTTCTCTACCAGCCACAGAGTTCTGAGTTTAGCATCTCCATGGGGAAGGGGTTGGTTTGAGTTTCCAGACTGTCTTTTTCAGCTCTTCATGTTTGACAGCCGATTTTCTCTCTTCTCATCATTAACTGATTTCCTGACAGCAACCTTCACAAATTTTTGCAGGTTAAATCGGGTTGATCAAACCCTTTTGGTGCTAGATAATTAGTAAAGACTCTATAAATGGCTACCAACAGCAGCAGACTGGTGATAAAAAGCATTGTGACTATTTGCTCTCAAGAAGCTCCGGGTTGATAGATTAAATTGGAACTGACACGACATGTTTGCTAATCAATAAATCCGTAATTTCAGAAAAAAAGCAGAATCTGTTCATTCATACTGCTGTTAATAATAATCATCAAGGTTTTCTTCTCGATATCTAAACCCTCCATCCTTTTACATTCTTGTCTAGAGCCATGCTCACGTGTTTGTTTAGATTGGGAAAAAACAATCAAATGTACATGTTTATTTTACCTGTTTGCAGTCTAAGTTCATTACCATTTTTTAAGTATTTTAGAGAATTGTCGTGTAAATTCTTTAAACATTTGTGCACCAAGTTTGACAGTTAAACCTTGGAAATAATCGAACCAGTAGTGGGACTCCAGCATTGAAACTCCAAGGTTAACTAAAACATTGAGCTCGTTCCCAGCACAGAGCATATAAGCAAGACAAAGCACCTGCTCATTGCTTTCTGACGTTTCTGCCTCTTCACCAGTGTCTTCATCATCACCCGCAGACTGCCAAAATAAATGTCTTATGTCTTTGCAACCTTTGCAGCATCAGCCAGCAAAACCTCATACCTTCCCTGCACTGCCAGTCACAGGTTTTCTCTTTGGATCCGTGTTTTGGCAACGAGTACCAGATACATTTAATGAAGGCTCTATACTAAGTGCTACGAACTGCTACCTGCTATTACAGATTTCAGCAACTATGCCACTGCAGTTAAGATTACCTACTGAATATCTATGTATAGGATTATGGGATATAAACACAGGTTAGGAAAAAATACAGTCCCTGACAAGGCCAGCCTACGATGAAAATTAACAAACTTTTCGATGGTCAGTGTGCACCTTGCTACAAACAAGACTGGCAAACTTTCTATCCATATACCATTTCTGAATGTGTGCTGTACTACTCTAAAATATAAAGTAGACAACTTCTGCTTTTATTTAGGTCCCTACTGTATCCTTTCTCTCAAGAGAATCCAGAAAACTCTCACCATCGTTTGTATGTTGCTTTGGTTTAGGTGTTGCGACATTATGTAGCTTAGGTGTTGCCTCTAAGTCATATAATGTTGAGAAAGCGCTGCTTGTGCATTACAATACGCCGTGTGTCAGAAAAGTTCCAGGACTGGTGTCACAAAAGCTATATTTCAATCCCAAACTACAAACTACGAGCTTTCCCCTTCAAACAATCAACCAGCACGTCTACAAAGAGATCCTGCGGCATTTGCGGTGTTCAGTGCGTGAGAAAGGCGAGAGTTGTGGCAGGACAAGTCGTGGCTGCTTCACCATGACAGTGTGCCTGCTCACAATGCCCTGGGCATCGCCGTGCTGGAGCAACCTCTCTACTAACCCCATGTGGCTCTGTGGAAAGAGAGAAGGCTGGGAAAGTGTCTTAGACTCCAGGGGGACTACTTTGAAGGGGAAAACTTGTATTTTGTAGTTTGGATTTGAAATGCATCTTTTGTGACACCAGTCCTGGAACTTTTCTGACACACCTCGTATGAGTTGTCCACATGTTGATCTGGTTAAATTTTATATTTCTGTACCACCAAAAACGATTTAATTATAAAATGACTAAACTGGCTATTTGCATTATTGAATAAAAGGAACTGTGAAGCTGAAGCAAAATGATTTTTCCTGGTGCAATTGCTTGATTCCAACCAAAGAGGCGTTTTGGTGCCAAGCAGGAACTTTTGTTTTTCAGGGTGTAATGTCTGGCTCACAGGACAACTGTGAGCGCTGTTGCCCCAGGTGGTTCACGGTAGACTGAGAGGTCTGACTCAAACTGGCTGAGCCGCTCTGTGCGGAAAAGGTCAACATAATGCCAGCTGCCTGCCACATGCTGCGCTCAGGGCAGACGTGATGCTGGCAGGAGAAGAAGAGAAAGAGGGGGGGGGGCAAAGAGCAAGATGCTAAACGGTGTTTCATTGTTTCACTTGAAGGAATCGCGCCAAGATAGATGAGGATGCAGTATGTGCACCATATGTTTGTGTGTCTTTGTGCCATGTGTGCAGATATGCTCGCAATTCTGCTGTAATTTTATAGCAAAATTCATTAGAGCAAACACTCACCCACAGTGCGGCAGACAGAAAAAACAATGCAACACACATTCAGTCACGTTAAATCAGGACGCAGTCATTTGTTTCCATTTGTCAACCACAACCAAGAGGAGATGTAACTGTCACAGGAGTCACACTTGTTAAAGAGCCAATCTGCAACTCCATGATGATGCCTCGAGAGAAACATGTCTCACCAGCACCGTCTTCATTTGCATAATGGTTTGAAGACCTGTTTTTTCAGAAATGCACTGGTTCTGGCTGTTCAGAATTCCCACAGCCTATTCCCACACTTCATTCAAACCACATGCAGAATGCAGCCCCTAATCGTGAGATTCAGACCTGTTTTCAAGCTGTAACAAAGCCTGGTTTTCATAACTAAATGTTAGATTAAAACAGACATTTTCGTTTGAGTTGTTGTTTCTGAAAATCTCTAATATATATATATATATATATATATATATTTTATCTTTATGCACTGAATTATTGCTGCACTCTAACTGAAGACCCTAGGCTGCTATTAAAACTTAGCAACTGCCAAACTTGGCCTGAAACCAAAATGTGTTTTAGATGAAACATCCAAAAGTTATGTAACAATAGACCAGAACAAATTGACCTTGACATAGAGTGACTGACTTTACTCTGCAGCTACAGGGAGAGTAATGATTGCTGCTGCATTTAAGTTTCAGAGCATCAAAGTGCACTTGAACAAGTGAAACCTTGAAACCTTCTTTCATGTATGTAAGCAGAAATAGTAGGACTGTATGGAGACTATAAATTGTACAGTGCTGTATAGAGTCATTTGCGTTCCCATTACTATGATGGATTACAATTTCATTCAGTTTGATGAGGCTATTTTTCAGATCAGTTTACAATTTTTTTAATTTATTTTTTTGTATGCAAAAAGAGCACACTGCCTTGTCCAGAAAATTCATCAGTGGGAGCATTACCACCACATGTTTCTGATGGGCTGCAAAGTGTGAAAGAAAGAGAACTTATTATTCTTTAACTTATCTCTAAATTCTCTGATCCGCTCCCCTATCAGTGTGTTAATGTTCAGCATGCTATATCATTTTTAATTACTTTAATTTATTCACCCTAATTTAACTAAGATTTTCATATTATACACACTGTAAATACGTGTAGCTGAAGAATTAGCAGAAGAAGTTCTATGTTTAATTATATTCTAAATATAGCCAAATCTGATTCTTTGTACTGGGTTCATTCGCTGTGTGCAAGTGGAAGAGAGAATTAAGATTCCAAACACACTGCCATTATCCCAGAGACAGAATGCAGTATGGAGGGACGGGTGATCAGGGAAATTGAAGAGAAAAGTGAAAAGGAAAGATACGACTCCCTGCTGCCAGTTTTGCCCTTGTCCTGCCACTTTCCATCTCTTACTTTGTCTGTCTTTCTTTGTGTAAACTCTGATTCCTCCCTCATCGTCTCTGACCCTTTCTCCTCTCTGTCTTAATTTAAACTCCCCCTAACACAGGTTGAGAAGATGAAATCCAGGGCACGCACTAACAGTCGGAGCGTTTAATAAGGTGCACATATAATATGATATAATATA
>NW_007577793.1:872426-878609 GCF_000690725.1 Stegastes partitus
CTGGGATAGACTCCAGCCCCCCTGCGACCCTAGTGAGGATTAAGTGGTGTATAGATAATGGATGGTTGGATAATGTAATATTATATAATATTATATAATATATACAGTGCTGTGCAAATGTTTTAGGCACTAATCAGATTCTTATCTGTCACATGATCACATTAATGAGGCTTCTGAAGCTCCTTGATTCATTCCCCTGCATGATAATGAGCCCAAACATACAACTAGAGTCACTCAAACAGTCATGTTCTTAATCATGCAGAATTTTAACTCTGTAGTTTTATTTCTGCTATAAAGTTGGTGTTGCTGTGTAAAGTTTTACACAGGGGTCTGTGGGGATTGATTCATTTTTTGAGTCAGCCTCGAGTGGGCATTCAAGGAACTGGAATTTTTGACACTTACAGTACATGTCCACACAGTTTTGGTCACTTCAACACTTCCTGTTACCTGTCTAGCGAAGCAGATGTGCAGTGTATTCTGGTAGCATCACAAAGCATTTTGAGAGATAGGTTGTCCATTTGCATAAAGTTGTTGCGTTGCCTACTTTATGCAAATGAGGAGCATCAAGCATAAACCTCCACCTCTGGAAACTTCTGAAAATCTTTTTCATCCACCGTTATCAATCTAAAATGAAGACAGGTTCAGCAACTGCATGGTGTTTTTCTTGCCGCAAACAATTACAGAAACACATTTTGGTAAACTTTTTTCGTAATAAAAGTCTCCAAACGAGCTGCCAGGTTTGAAATCCAGGAGCAGGCAGCCTCAGAGTGAAGCGTTAATCTAATCAGGTGATGCCAATGTTTACATGGCTGTAGGAGGGTGAAGCCTGGGTTGGATTCCTGTTGAAGAGCACCTGTCAATCATCCATCATGGCACTGCCGAGTCAACGTTGAGAAGTGGCGTGATTCCTCAAGTCTGAAAACACCCCTGTTGACATATGCCATTACATGCTGGCTTCATTTATCAGCCTCAGCAGTTGCTGCTGGAACTTCAGTACAAGAAATCCTGCAACACATCGTGTGGTCTCCGCAGAACCCTGATTTCATGCAGTCACCCTTGGATTACATGGAGAGATAGAAATCCAATGAAATGTCATGCTCTCCAAGATGCTTTGAACGACCTATTTACCAAGTACCTTTGAAAACAGGAGCATTGGTGCTGTAAAGGTTGCAATACCAAGTATTGATTTGCTTTAAGGTTTGTGTCTAATGCACTTTGCATTAAGTTATTTGTTGTGTCACTGACATGTTTTGGTACTAAAAGTACTGTTCCTGCCTGAAGCCCTGAACAGCATTGCATAACAAAAAATCATATAGAACTTATCAGGCAACATCACACAATTGTGAAGCTCACAATGAACAAAAATCTAAACAGATAATCTCAACTCAAAGCTCTACCTACTACCTCTTTTGGAGACCTCAAATCCACTTTCATGTTTCCAGTAAATGGAGCTAGCTGACCTAAATGTCCAATTCGGTCACATGAGAAAAAATCTAGAGAGGCAGATATCTCCCTTGCTTTCATGTTTAATTTTTTCCCAAACTCACCTTTTCACGCGTCTTCCTTCCTAAAATACCTTCCCCCCAATTTCTGCTCCCCTCCTGATCTTCTCTCTCTGTCCCTGTGGGTATCGTTCTCTGAGGGTCCAGCTGCTGGTAGAAGCAGTTTGTTTGGTTCTTAGGTTTGATAGAGGTTAGCTCTGTGCTGAGGCAAGATCAAGAGTGGGTTTGACACACAAATATGCACACACACACGCATACAATTTGTTCGACAAGCAATACAACACCAATAGAAAAGTCTTTGCAACGTTTTCTAGATGATATTAGCTGTTTTATCACAACAAATGAAAAAATAATTGTTTACTTACTAGACACCAGCCTTGTATAATGAGGTTCTCTCAGTACTGCTCTCTGTTTTCCCTGGCAGTGCTCCAGAATGACAAACCTTTTACAGCATTTCTCTGAAACCGACAATAAACTTATTAAAGTTTATTTACATGGAGGGCCAAATTTTGAAAGTCAATTTAATAATAATCAGTTATTTCCATTCTGCTAACAATAAAATAGCTTATTTCACATTTCAAGCAGAAAGTAACTGAATATCAACTCAATTTACATGCATCTGAAAATGTCCCATACTGTGTAATGATTCTGTCTGCTGATGTAAAAATCTCTCACCAGTTAATGGAAAATGAATCGATTTGTGTTAAACTGATTATGCCGAGAGAAAGAGTCATGGGTGGTGGATTAATTGATAGGTGATTAGTAAATTCATCACGACCTCTCAGCATCGGCTGTCTGCTGCATATACAGATAATCCACTGAAAGCAGCTAACAGAGCGACCACATGGGGTTAAGCAGTGGCTTCACTGTGGTGTCAGCACACGCACGGGCTCCAACAAAGCTAATTGGTTGGGGAAATGGAAAAACTGAGTGGTTGTATGTGCATTTTAACCTCCAGCCCTTCTGTGAGAAACCTTTTTTTTTAAATTCTGTCCTCTCACACCGCACTACATGATCCATGTCCATATTTTTTTCCTGAGCATTTGCTGCACTGATGCGGCGCTACTGATAGATGAATTCTTAAACTGGTTGTAACAGAAAATCCTGCAGTCCTGCAGTGTATTAGACAGCAGCAGGCTGTGGTCCGCATGTGTCACTGTGGTGATGTTGCAGTGGAGGTACAGAATGGACCGTGATGTACTACAGTCTTTTCACTATAACTTCTATAGTACTTTCTCTCAACGGGCTTCCACTTTGTCTTCTACTTCAACCACATCCTTTACAGTCACCAGCTACGTGGTCCAGCATCCTAATAGCAATTTCATGTAGTCACAGTGCTAAGGGGATCAGACATCTTCAGCCATGTGCCACTTGTTCTTTCTGACTGTTCACTCTTTTTAACTCTCATTCTAGTGAAAATTCAAGTCCTTTGTAATTGCCACATTGATGGATTCTTGTCTCTCCACCACTTAAGTAGAAAATCACATCCAGTTATGCTCCACATCGGTGCAATGATTACAAAGTTGCTTGTCAAAGTACATTTGATTGTGTCAGTCCAGCTGCTGGGTTTGCAGTTTCTCATCATGTGAATTACTGTAAAATACGATGTAATTGATGGCAAAAGCCCTGCAATCCAAATGACAAAATACACCATTTGTTGACAATTTTCAGAGAAACCCGTTTTTTTTTTTATCCTGTAGTTTGTGTTGTTCTTTGCAGCTGTCAGTTCCAAATGTTTCTAGTATTCTGTCAAAACAGAAACGAAACATTTTTCTCCTTTTGTACTTTGTTACGTTGTTCACCATCTGTTAGCAGGATACTGTAACCAAAAGAGTAGAAAAGACAAAAACAGGTACAGATATAACAGGAGACGAAGGAAGGAAATCAATACAGTTTGAAGTATAGTACAGGAGACAAAGGCATGCAACAGAATTGAAAATAGGTGGAAAGGATGGTGTGTGTTACAGAGAGAAAGTGAGTTTTTCTTTGTGCTTGTGTGTCTATATATATATGTATATATATATATATATATATAGAGAGAGAGAGAGAGAGAGAGAGAGCAATACAGAATCTTCAAGCCTAAACTTATACAGACTTCTGATCCTTTAAAAACAACACAAAGCTCTATTTGTAATCTTCATGGGACTAAAAGAGATTTCAGTGAGCTTCTGCACAACAGAGCAAATTCTATATGCTTTTATTTAATGGTAATGGTGCATTCTAGCAGTGTGTGTTTAGGGAGACTGCATCAGGTAAAGTTCCTGCTTTGATTTCAACTTGTCTGACTTCATATAGGCAGCTATGGAATCCTTCTTAAAAAAGTCCTTGTTATGTATCATAACTATTATAAATAATTTACTGTTATATATTTTATTAATGACTGTGTCTTTTAGAAGATAATTGGATAATATTCCAAGCTATCTGGACAAACTTTGCAAGCATAATCAGCTCAGAGATGTACGACGCCACTCCGTTGAAACTGGAAATTAATTCAACAACCTCCCAAAAAAAGAAAAGGAAAGAAAAAAAGTTATGAGTCAGCCTTTCCATGTAGCCAGACGGGCTGAAAATGCTGAAACGGAGAGTTAGGAGGTCAGTTAAACTGAGATACCACAGAGAAATGTTTCATCTAAATGTGTGTCATCTATCAAGCTACCTGGCACAGGACTGGATTACTGCTCAACATTTAGGTTGAAAGGACTCATATAACACTGAATGAATAAATTAAACCAGTGGCCAAACTGTCACATCATCTTCTTACTCTCCTCATATTCTGCCATTTTCACTTTTTTTCTTGTATCATTTCGACAAGTTAGTTTTGTCGAATTTCATTTGACCTGCCAATTCAAGTGCTTGACATGTGAGGATGCAGGGCAGAGATGTCATCAAAAAGGAACATATCAAAGTGGGAAAATGTAACTGGATAAAAAAGATTGAGGAAGGTGAGGTGTCAAGGACATCTTGATATATTCCTGTATGATTAATATAGATGTTAGAGACTCTCAAATTGCTTTATTAGGAGTTAGTTTGAGCTTGCTTGTGGATTTGAATGGTTTGCAGCTTTCGAAAAAGGCACTGCAAGGTTATCAGATTTACTATTGTTGCGTAGCAACATCAAGCAACTCTTCCAGCACTTTTCACCAAGCAGCTGCCAGTTTTTTGTTTTTTTTTAAAGAACTGCTTTTCATTCACAGAGCTCTAATTTCCATCAAACAGAGAACACAGTTGAGTCTGTAAGAGTGGTGGCCTTGACATTAGAGCTCTGCAGGGTTTTCATCCCATGCTGAGCCTCCCACTCAGACACAAAGCTCAGAGCTGCAACTGGACATTGTCCCCTGTGATTACATTTTTAACACATTGGAGATGACCTGAAGGGATGATTGAACACACACACACACACACACACACACACACACACAACCTTGACCTTAACCCAAGTCTTCACCCTTAAATGGTCCTGTAACAATGCAAGGATTAAACGTCCTCATAACCTATAAAATGTCCTCACAACTGAGCCAAAAAATCTCACAAAGACAGAAGAATAAGCTAGAAAAACCTTGAGTGTGTACATTATTACACACACATTGGCAAACTTAACACACGTGTGGAAAGAACACACATCACACATCATGCATATACTGTGTAGTAAGGATGATCTGTAATAACTGTGCTGCAGGTGTCGTTGAGGCTTACTGAAGTTTCCATGGTTACTGGCATTAACAATATCCAATCTGTCTCCACCAGCGATTGCCATTACTTCACCATCACCCTGCTCCCCTTTCTGCTGAAGAAACTTTTATTATGATTCTGCTGATGATGCATGTGGAGAAAGCAGCTTTCTGCCCCTTATTGAGTTAAGATAATATTATTATGCACCAACAGATTCGATATATCCTTGGGATGTCATCTGTAAGTTAAACCTCAGGGGAGGTGATGGTATTGTAATGTATGGAATAATGAGCTCTGCTGTATCAACCGCTCCATTGAAATGAGCAGATGGTTAACTGCTTTTTCACTGCCTCCTGTCTCTGAGGGTTGTCAGTTGTCTCAAGACAGTTGAGTAGAGGAGGTCAATAAGGGCAGAAGAAGAATGGTATGTTCATTAGGTGTGAAATTGTGGGCACTGGGGCACAGGGTGGGTGACGGAAGGAAAGACTTAACAGAGAGATAAAATAGGCAGCAGGGAGAGAGAAAGATGTGGAGCATCTTATGACCTGAAGGGAATTAATATATATATATCCTCCCCCCCCAAAAAAGAGAATGCTTAATTGGCTGGAGAGGTTATGTTATTTTCCTCATTGTTATTCGAAAGGAACACTCACAGAAGGAAGGCTAAAAGACTATGGACTCTTCTACCCTCAGGCTAAAGTTTTCTGTTTAAAGTAGTCAGTTGCCCAAAATCACAAATTGCATATTTGCCTCAAAGTGCTGTGTAGTTTGACAAAATTTGCCCTGCTCAATGTGTCACATCATATGAGGAGGTCCATTTAAAAATTAGTTTTGATATACATTTTGTGTTATATGTTAAAGAATAAATATCAGCCTGGAGGACTGATCAATATGTTTGACATCGTTGTCATCATGTGAAAGCAGGATCTTTCACAATATCAGTATATATATATATCATAGAATGACAAATACACAAATTATCCATCCATCCATCCATCTTCTCCCGCTTATC
>NW_007577793.1:879849-929083 GCF_000690725.1 Stegastes partitus
GTATAGAAAATGGATGGATGGATGTTTAAAGCGATAAACTCTTCTGTTGTACAAAGTCTGTCATTTTTACCGTGATGGTTTGGTAACTGTCACACATACAGCTTTGCATGTGTGACACGAAAACTGCTTATACTAATTAGAGCTAGTCTGCTTTTTAATTTACAACTTGCTCAGAATCATTTCATTTCATTTCATAATACACTTACATAATTAAATGACATGTTGATATAATTAGCAATAATACTGACTTAGAAAAGGTTAAATATTCTGCAGGTTGCTGCTGAGAAGTCTCAGGAGACTGTTTGAAATCAACATACAACAGCAGTTCATGTGTAAGCACTTGAACCATAAGATACCAAACTTATTGGTTATTATGATCTTATCTTTTCAATTCTCAAACACTGACATTGGCCTGAAAAATACCATCCATATACTATCTTTTAGTCAGTGCACTGTAAATAAACTCTGATATACTCAGTATAACAGCACAAACTGTTTATCATATAGGCCATTTTATGTGAGACCATCCTTTACATCAAATAAAAGAAAAAGAAAAAGAACGTGGTGACAGTGTGCTCGGACGTGTTGCCAAATTTCAAATGTAAACGGCCTGTTCTGTCAGGCACTTCAGATCTTTTTCCAATTTCCAATGCATAAATAAGCCTTTATATATAAGCCTTGTTTTCTGTCTGTCTGGCAGAGTTGGACGGGTTTAGATAGCTAAAACTGTTTTGACACAATCTGAACTGGAAGAGTTTTCTGCCAAGCTACATTCATAAATCTCTCAGGGAATGTTCAGAGGACTTAGTGTCTCTTCAGGATGGATTGGCTCAGGATTTTGTCTGACTTGTCAGCAGTGTTTGGATCGCATCAGGAGCATATAGTTACATGTACACACATGCACGTATATAGACACAAACATGAATATATACAGTTGAAACTGGAAGTTTACATAAACTGTATAAAAAGAAAAATAACCATTTTTTTTGTCACTATCTGACATTAAATGTGACTAAGCTTTTCCTGTTTTAGGTCAGTTAGGATTAACAAAATTATTTCAATTTGCTACACTCCCAAATAATGAGAGAGAGAACTGAAAGTCAGCTCACTACAAGCTACACCGAAAACGATCATATCTGAAAACTCCGGCCAAAGTGGAGTTTTGGAAAAACTCAATTTTTACGTTTCCTTATAGACAGGAGGAGACAGAGTTTGACGTCACAGTATGCGACAAAAGCCTCATATGTGTGTGACCCATGTTTACAGTTTGGCTTCTGTGATAGAAAGTCAATGTTTTCAAGTATTTTACTTGTTTCTTACTCTAACACCACATTTAGGAGTAGCTCCACTTCTCTTTCGGTCCAAACAAACGACCCTTGCGCCATTATCGTTGAAGTAACAGGAAGTAATTCGTGCCATTTGTTGTTGTGTTTTTTTCCAGGATTCTGATTGGCTAGCATGGCTTTATGCTTCTTGTTACACTGCCCCCTATAGGCTCGGCATGCTCATAGCAGCTCTTAACTACGTGTTTATGCCAGTTTGTGTAAACAAAGACTTTTTGGAAAACGATCTGGTGTGGACAATGTTATTTTAGAAAACGTAGATCCGTTTTTGTAAATACTCAGCTATGTGTAAACGTGGCCTAAGATTACTATGCCTTCAAACTATTTGGAAAAGCCCAGATGATGATGTCATGGCTTTGGAAGGTTTTGATTGGCTAACTGACTCTATATTGTTAATTTAAATGAGGCAGCGGCCTCATCTGGGTGACTTTCTTGCTCATTACTTAGGCAGGCCTATCTTTTAATGTGACGGCATGCATGCAGACTTGTGTTGGAGTGCTGAACACAACAGGTAAATGTTTCCAGATCCGACTTTGGTAAAATAGTCGTTCAGCTGTGCTTTTGCACAAAAAGGGCAGGGACATGTTCAGATGCCGTCAGATTAATGCATAGTAGCGCATGAGACAGTGAAGACAATAAAGTGCTTGCAGGCGCTCACACAAGGTGATCCTTCAGTGCTGAGCAGCAGCTCTGAACAGGACAAATTTTTCTCCTGGGAACCCGGCAGCCTCCTTCGACTGATGTCGCAACTCGGGGATTAGTTGTGTTTACTTCATGATGTCAAACAACACAAACACACATAGACACTGACAGAAAGGACTGACAGGATGGAAATGATGAAATGTCTCTGTCTCTCTCTCCCTTCCAGGTACGTGGGTGACATTTGGGGGACAGATAACAGACGAGGTATGAAACATTTTTCTTTATCTTACATGTTTGTTTGACTTCAATGAACTCTGGTCATTGTGTTACTGATTTACAACTGTTATCGAGTGATTCTGTTAATTGTACATACACTACTGAACAGGAGTGACTTTCTAGTACATGAACACCTGATGTCCTTTTGTGTGCTTGTTCTCACCACACACTCACAAGTGTTTGATACTGCAATAGACCATTAATATTAAACACTCTGCTGTTTGTTACCATTTGAATCTATGACACAACTGCTGCTTTCTAGGTCTTCCTGAACTTTCAACAAACAAACTTATCATGAGCAGACAGGCAGAGTAAAGGCTCTACGGACCTCATTTTCAGACAATGATGCACTGTACAGCAAAAATCTCACACCAGTGGCCACTTGCCACCAAAAATGTTGCTAAATTCAAAACTAAATGACCTTTGAAAATGAATAACAAAGTCAGGAAGCCTGCAGGCCAAGAAACGTTGGCAGCATTTGGGAAAGAGTGGCCATCCATAGTCATTTCTGTGTTCCTTTGCTTAATTGCTGGTTAAAAAGCAATGCAGTCTCGTTTGGCTCAACATCGACAAAATAAATAAGGGCATTATTTTTCAGTCACATGGAGAACAACTGTTTTTCCATGCATTTTCTGTTACAGCAGCCTAATTTTATCTTGCTGGTGAAGTATGTTAATGTGGTATACAAAATGTCATATGGAAAGGAGCAACAGCGTAATAGCTGAGGTGGGGGGGTTCTGTTGAGAACTGTTTAAAAAAATTGGATACCTTCTGCTGCAGTTTGTGGGGATGAAGTGATAAATGAACCAAAGCAGTGTTACTGTGGGACATCTGTCACACCATGCTGTCTGACGGAGTGGTGTTAGAGTTAACCTTGATCAGAAAACACAGTTGGCTGACTGACAAAGTTCTAAAACTTACAGGCTCAATTACTCTACAGCTAGTTTGTTATTGCTTTCTGACATTTACTAATGCTATAGTAAAGGAGGGAGGGTGTCTTTGTGCATTTTTTGGATATAAATACCGTCGCATAGACTTTGGGTGTGGTGATCACGTTTTATGCTACATAGGACAGAAAACGGACGTACTGAGGCTCAACACATCATGTGTACATATACGTACTTAGGGACCCTTTTGCATTTATCCTGATGAGCTCTACATGCTCTGATGTTGCCTGCTGGGGTCTCGGACTCAGTCATCACACATACATATGCACACACTTAAAGTGACACAAAAGAGAGCAGAGGGGGGGGACACGGGAACAGTAAGCTTATGTAACAGTATTATTTCTCTCACCTTAGGGGCTTAGTGTCATCAGCTCACATGGTCCCCTCAAAGCTTCGCACCCTTTTTCCCGCCATTATTCCGAATGTCCCCAGTTCAATGTCACTGGTATCGCTCAGACACTTCGGGCCATGGACTTGAACAGCTGAGATTCACATGGGAACTGCTGGCTGGCTCACGCAGAATCTGTTTTACATATTGCATTGTTGACTCAGTGGAGGAGAATGTTTAAGCTCTCAGTAGAGATGCACAATAGCACATTCTGGCCATTGAAAATAACCAGAAGAAGAAGCTGGTGCAACAGACAGAAGGTCCCGGCGGACATGTGACCCCGAGCGATTCCACAACAGCAACTAGTGCTACTATCACATCACATGCAGCGCTGTTGGGTTAAAAAGTCCTTTGCTGCCCTGTTCAATGTCATTGTTGTCAAATGTGCCCTAAATATACTAATGTCCTCAGCAGAGATCAGTGTCCCTGCCCTCATTAAGAAATGCACAACAATTTTGGCACACAAACACAGATGCTACATAAAACCCTGCACAAATACACGCACATGACAACAATGAGCACAAAAGACTAATATTTTCCTTCTTTTTTTTTTTTAATTTAGGCTAATTTCTGACAGGGGATATTGTGTAAAGGGGTTATTATTTATAGGCACTAGCAGTCATTAATCATTAGAAATCATTAATATATATTTTATAAAGCCATTAGTTGCAGTTTATAAAGCATGTCTCATCAAAGTGCAATAAAGTTTGTTTCACTACATTCTTCCGAGACAGAAAGTTCTCATGAGTATGTGGGTAAGCAGCTTCATATTGCTCACTCATTCAAAAAGGGCAAAAGTGGAGCCATACATCACAAAGGGAATTTGAAGAAAATGTCTCCTGTCGATGTCAACTTTGATGTAGCAAGTTTGGAGGGGCAGAAGCAGAGCAGGCATGAAATCCTCTCTCAAGGTTGTGTGGGTAGCGTGTGGGCGGCTACTGTGGCCTTGATTCTGGGGTTGTGAAAGAGAGAGAGTGTTTTTTCTCATTATGTCTCTTCCATCTATGGAAATCCAATTCTCTTCCACCCTTTGTGCCCCAGAAGGAAAAAAAAAACAACAACAAAGAAAAAGAAGGAGCTTGAAGCATAGCCACCCAGGTGCAACTGCAACTTTACGGTGACTCAGTGTTTGTCTATATGTGAGGATGGAGCTGCGTGTGTTCTATGTATATGGTTGTCTCCTCAGTTTGTCACTGTCTTTCTAGATGTATTCCACCCTTTAAAGGCCATCAGTCACTTTCAGTCACTCCACAATGTCCAGAAGTCAGAAATACTCAGAAATGTGAGTAAGCAACGATGATTCATTAACAACGCAAACTTCCTGACCTTGCAAATGTCACTTGAAGCTCTTTTTGACAATGATTGGTCTTTTAGTTTCCTATGTATACTCATCGTTTAGTATACTCATCATGAATGAGCAGTCACCTAGGGCCAGTCACCCTTTAAAATTGACTATCGCCCTTGTCTCAGCTTTCTGCCTGCGACTATCCGTCTTTTAATCTGTCCTTGAAGCACTCTCTTCTGCATTTCTCTCACCTTACTTGAAAAACATTTATTACCTACTAAGCTCCTTCCTAAGCTCTCGCCACTTTTCATTGTTTGATCCATGTTTCAGTGTCTCAGTAACTAGTTCCTTTATCCACCATCTCTTTTTTTTACATCTCCGAAAAATCTGTTAGGTGGCCATTCCCTCACTTTATTGAAAATCACCCTCCAGTGCCCCTAACGTTTTTTTTTCCCCCCGTCGGCACTCAGCAGAGACCAGTTAGGGAAAGAACATGCTGTTCATTTTCCTCCGTCATCCCTTTTTCCCATATCTTTCTCTCCCGAACTCCCCCCTCCTTTCTTAAACCTCTCCATTATCTGGTTCCATCTTTTCATTCTGCTCTGTTTGTCTTAATGGCAGTCCAGGGCTTGGAGACTGAATGAACCATTTTGAAATGTGGTCTCTGTTCCCTCTCTGGCCTTAACTTTCCTCCTTCTGTTAAACCTTCTCTGCAAGCAGTACATTAGCATCTGATAATGATGTAGTTCTTAAATATGAATGGATCCTGAGAAAATACCTGTTGTAGTGAGTTGGGAGACATTTTAAATATTGGTTATTTAGTTAAACAGGCAGAGATTCCAGACAGGAAGAAGATGATAAATGATTGAATGAATCAGTCGTGGTCAGTCATGACATGGTATATTCATCGTATACACACTGAATAAAAATAAATAAATGCAAGCATGTCATATTTTATTAAACTGATTGTGTTCAACATAGGGAAATGAGCATATTACTGACAGAATAAATGTCATGAAACAACCAGACATGCACTACGTTATAAATGATAATGGACAGAACAAGAGTAGGGTCATAGACCAGAAATCATAAATCGGTGACAACTCACACATATTCAACGGCAAGAGCTAATGAGGATGACAATGCTGCTTGTTAAGTGTTGTTCCACTCTTCCTTGAAGGACATTTTGGAGGACAAGATCACATCGTCAGACACGTCCATCCAGAGCGTGGTGTGGCAGATGATCTGTTGTACCATACTGTCTGAAACGATTACTTAGACGACCGATGGTGGAGTTTTGGACATTCAAGTGTCTGGTTAACTGATATATCAGCATCCACCATGTCAACAGCTCAATTTTGTCTGTCTTTTGTCATCTGTGGCATTTTATCATTTGAAGAAAGTTGCATTTTAAGATGGCAACTTATAGTCACTGGTCAAAGTAGCGTCTGTGTGCTGGTCACACTATCATTGTCCTTTAAAGCTACACCTGACTGGGGTGTGGATTCACGTTTCTGTGAAAAATTACCAATAGAAAAAAAATCAAGTTTTTCTCTTCTTTCTTTTTTATGTTTTTGTTCAGTGTACTTTAGATTCTTTGTCCATGTCGTTATAAAACTTAACAATCCTTGGGGTAATGTTGCACTTCCACTGTTCAACTTTAAAAAAAAAAATCATTCAAAAGAGTTCTACACATCATGGTTTGCAGATTTTTTTAAAAAATGGGAAAACAGACCTCATGTAGTATAAATTATAGGAATAGGATTATTGGTATACTCTGAGTCAAAGTGTCACAACTGGTCCTGGATGGGAAACAGCTGGCTTATTGCATCTGTAGTTGTGCGTGCATCAAAAAAACGTAACTTCTCAACCACTTGTGTCTCGTGTTCTGTCACTCAGAACCACTGCCAGAACATTCACATCTTTTAGGAGGAAAAAAGGTTACAAGATTTGATTTTCTTCTTCTATCATGCGTGCCAAAGATCATTCTGTCGCCTCCAGCTGGGTCTGAGTGCAGAAATCTATTACAGTCTTACAAAGTAACTCATATGGGTACTTCTCTGACCTGGTGCATAATAATTTTCTTCAATTTTTGGCTGAAAGATCACCATTATGTCGGTAGAAGAAGGGACATGTAGCTCCCTTATCTTTAAAACTATATGTAACTTCCTACTTTTTTGTGAAGATATGCAATTTTAAGCTGACATTTAATCCAGTGAGGGCAGTCACTTCTGTAGCTAACAGATGATATTATATTACCTCTATACAAGTATGTCTTCAGGGACTCCCTGTTCAATTTCAAAATTGATTTCCAGATATTACAGATGATACTCAGGTATGACTCCAAGGTACAACCTCAAACGAGAGCTGCTCTCTGGCTGCAATAACATTTTAAATCAGTTTTAAACACTCATTTTATTGACTTTTACTTAGTATTTCTTTCTTTTTTTTTCTTCTATTTAATATCTTTTTTTTACCTGACATCAGAATTTGTTATACTCAGTTTAGTTGTCCTCCTCTGTTAAGTCAGGTTTTATACTTTCACTGTGTTTATCAAAGCACAAAAGAATGCTAATAGAATAAAGTTTCTCATCATTGTAACATAATAACACGTAGGCTTGGAGTGTTACCCAGTTTGGGCTGGTTGCAGAGAGAAGGTTGAAGAAGGTTGAGACAGATCCTCAGAGGAGAGCTTATTTAATTCTTGTAGAAACAACACCTCCGCTGTCTGCCACCACCGAAAACAGCAACACACACACACACACACACGCACGCACGCTCCCACGTACTGTGCATGCATTTGCAGGTGCATACACAAATGGAGACGAACACATTTTGTGCACACATGTAAACACAAACACATAAGTACCGCAAACACACTGCCTCACACACCCTCCTGTCACTATAAAACTCCAAAGGGAAATGATGACAAATTCACTTAAAGTCCCCATGTAATAAAAGTCACCACGGGGAAATTGGATCTCGGTTGGATGATTTATGGTCACCATGTCGGCAAAAAATATGGACGAATATCTGCACATATGCCACACACCCACACACACTTATATAAAGCATGAGTACTTATTAACTAAAGAGGAATGAGTTGACACTGCAGTACATCATGGAGTCAAATGATTTTTCACAGGTAATTACACTGCGATCCCCCAAGTTCAATAAAGTCTGTATGTCAACAGACTTAGAGTACAAACACACAGGGCTGTAGTTCTGCTTGATCAAAGCGACCACGTTGGAAATGTTTATAGCTGTTCTGATCAGCCACATGGTAGAAATGAAAGTTTTTCGTCATAGGGGACGATGCAACATTGTTTAAATGTAGGGGTAACAGCATGCATTTTCTCCCCAAGAAGACATACGATGGTACCTCAAGAAGTTTGCTTACCCATCAGAGGTGTAATTCCCATTTTGGGATGTACCTGAATACTACTTATATCACTGTCCACAAAAACTCAAATGTTTAAAGCAAAGAAAAAAGGAGAGGAAAGCGTCAAGCTGGCTGCTGTTGACTGTCTTGTCTGTCCACACAGCGCAGGTGGCAGAAGCGGCCAGATGAGGCTTTTAAATGTTGCCCCATTACTCATTGACCTGCACCATCTGAATTTTATCGGTTTCCCAAACTGAAATTCTGCTCGTGTGGTTGGCATTTTCAGAAGATGATGAAGCCATCCATGCTGTTGAGGAGCATCTGGAGGCTTAAGATATGACCTTGTTTCCATGAAGGGAGAGTGAAGCTTGAACATTGGTGGACCAAGTGCATTGACGTTTAGAGAGTCTGTGTTGAAAAATAATGCAAGAACAGCCTTTCTCCTGACATTTTGTGGTGAGGTCAAGAACTTTTTGAGGTAGCCTTGTCGGGCTGATCAGTTGTTCATATTAAAAATCACAGAAATAGTTGTCCACCCATCCATTATCTATACACTGCTTAATCCTCACTAGGGTTGCGGGGGGACTGTAGCCTATCCCAGCTGACTTAGGGCTACACTTAGAGACAGAAACCAAGCACACACACATTCAGACTTCCAACTGCAATTTCGCTGTGTTTGGAATTGTATGCGTAATGGCAATAAAAAGGATTCTGATTCTCTGATTCTAATTTTCATAAATGTCCAGTACATGAAGCGTAGTAAAATAAACAAGTAAATATGTATTTTAAATGTTTGCTTTCCATGTTATCGAGTAAAACATACCAAAATCGACCATCCATCCATCCATTATCAATTCACCGCTTAATCCTCATTAGGGTCGCGGGGGGTCTGGAGTCTATCCCAGCTGACTTAGGGTGAAGGCAGGGGACACCCTGGACAGGTTGTCAGTCTATCACAGGGCTACACTTAGAGACAGACAACCAAGCGCACTCACATTCACACCTACGAACAATTTAGAATCAACTGGGATAGGCTCCAGCCCCCCGCGACCCTAGTGAGGATTAAGCTGTGTATAGATAATGGATGGATGGTTTTAATGTAGTGACTGACAGGTTGTAATTTCCTGTGGGAACCATATGTTCTAGAGCCTTGATAAAAGCTTCACTTTTAAATCTTTGTCCTTTTTTTGTTTGATAAGTAATGGTTGTTGTATTCTTGTTCTTTGTCCCAGGTTGTAGTGAGTTGCTGTTAAGATGGAGTGGCATTCTGTGTCTGTTTTATTGAATTAGGTCAAAGTCTTCGGTGTCTTGTATAAAAATGAGCTGCAGTTATAATACGCTCTGAGGAAGGCCTCTGGCTGAAATGCGTCAGCAATAATATTTAAATAAAATATGAAGCTGCACTGCTTTGATGGTGTGTCATGCTTTTCTTCTTTTATAGTGGCTTTGGTAAGCTGTGAGACACTGCAGCTGCAGAAACATGAAGATTTCCACTAAAGATATTGACATGACAGAATATCACAGTGCTCTGATTCCACCAGGAAAATTCTAAAAAGGGAGATTTTCAGCTGTAATGAAAGAGAAATGAATGATAAATTGTGCACAATAACCTCTCTTTGTCTATTCTCTCTTTGTCTCTGACCTCTTGCCAGGTTGCAGAGCAGCTAATGACTATTGCCTATGAGAGCGGAGTCAACTTGTTCGACACAGCTGAGGTCTACGCAGGCGGCAGGTGGGTGTCATATAAACCCTTGTGTTTGTGTGCAGCTCAGTCGAGCTCATAACAACCTGTCCATGTTTTTACTGTGATCAGATGCATAAGTGTGGCTCCACTGTGTGCTTTTATCATTCATGATTAGCCTAAAGGCGTCATACAGGCTGCTTACAATTTAGTGAACAGATCTGTCATGTAACTTATAAATATTCATGACTGTAGTTAATGTTCAGACACAGATTGGTACAGTATGCCATGACAAGGCCATTACATGCTCTGCATTTGAACCTGGATGAGTTAACTTGGACAAAAAAGGAAATAACTGCCGTTAATCCTTGTTATTGCTGGATATTGTTAAATATGAAAACAATCATGCAAAAGTTTAAATATGGCAAAAAAGTTCACGTACATATTAGATTGTTTTTGATTTTCTTTTCCCACCTGCTAGTAGCTAATCAAACACAAATAAATATTAATAAAATAGACCTCTAACTGTCATACAAATATCAGGGAAAACAGCAAAACACATTTGCTGCCTAAAATAGTTTCAACCAGTTTTAAATCAGGAAACGCGGAGTGGCAGTTAATGTTTAAACAATTCCTTTGGATCGCTAAGGAGCTGTTTCCTTTACCTCTGACAAAGTAAATGCTACCATAATATATGAGACAGTAAATAAAAATGTTCTGCAATACAAAACCACTCCCACATATTTGCAGGAATCATTGTAACGAGTTTTCGAAGACCTTTTCATTGCATCATTTAACTGCCATTCAAGAACAAACTGAGACCTGTTTCGTTTGGTGACAATGAATTACTTTGATATTGTGGAGAAAATGTTTGTGATTTCAAACTGCAGTTTAATAACCCTGCCTCATTTATGTTGCCTTGCAGGGCCGAAATCATTCTAGGAAACATTATCAAGAAGAAATGCTGGAGGTAATGGTTATATTAATGTGTGTGGCTGCTTCATCACTTGTGTGTGAGAGAGAAAAATGTAGAAAGACAGAGTGTGTATGTTGCAACAGAAGTGTGTGTGTATGTGTGTATGTGTGTGTGTGTGTGTGTGTGTGTGTGTGTGTGTGTGTGTGTGTGTGTTATGTTTGAGAAAGCAAGATTGGGTGTTTTCTGAGGTGTTTTATCCTGTAGACCATCATGCTTTCATGTCCATACGGAAATCTTTGCTCTGTCATGGTTTTGTGTTTATTTCCTTAAATCAGACTAAATCTCTAATTTGCTGTGTTTTTCTGCACACACACACAGAACAGAATAAAATAGTTGCTGTATGTAAATTTGCTTTTTGGGCATTTTCATTTTCCACAAGTATCAAATATTCTTTTTATGGAATTATTTAAATATGCTCAGTTTTATATATATATATATATTTAATTGATCAGCTCTGCAGGAGACTGGGAGGCGACAGATACAGTAATATCAAAAGAAATTCAAATGTAAATGGCATCTTCAATGTGTGTAGTTGAATACATGTTTTTTGTATAATCTCAAGGTTTGGAAGAGACAGTAGATGAAATGCTGGTAGGATCTGATCAATCTGATGAAATCGCTACCAGATGTACTTATATAGGCCTGAAAGCAGGACCTTTATTTGAGCAGAACTGACACAAAATGTTTGTGTGCATTCAGTTTCATCATAAGAAAACTTTCCATAGCATTAAAACCCAGTATAATCCTAATTGTAATCTTCGATGTAATCTAGAAGAAGCATGCAGCCTCTTTTTCTGACAGAGGCCACTCTGTAATATGTCAGCATGTGGCCGCTCTCACGTGGGAGCTTTTAGCTGCTAGTCTCTTCTCACTGTGTTGGCTAGTTGTTCCATCATTAAGCAGGCTAGTGCCATGTACCGTGCTGACTACATTACACCAGTAGGCGGTTTGATGCTGGTACAGTTAAGACACACTGAACCTGACATTTCAGTCAGAGTGTTGTCATGAATTTGCAGAGAGGAGATTTTTTAAGTGGAGTACTGAAAAATCATAAACCACTTTCCTCCATTTGTTCAGATGTTGTCGTTAATGCATGCTGGTAAAGTGACACAACTCTCTTTAAAAGGCATGTATGCATTGATTCGTCACACATGACTAAAGTCTGCAGACGCTCATCTGATTTTTTTTGCAGTGAATTAGCAGCTCCTGTGTGATGAGGTAGATTTTAATGATTTAACACCACCAGATGTGGTAATAAAAGGATGTCACCAAAATCTCTGAAGCAACATGTGTGTAGCATATTCACACCTGTTGTCTGTTCCGCATTTTAGTTTGACAGTTTTCTTACATTACACTGAACATTAAAGAACAACTAGACTGAAAAAATCTATAATGGGCACAGATGTGTTAGCAAAGAAGCTGTGACACAGGAGAACATTCAACGCATCACAGTAGATGGTAGATGGTTGAATTCCATTTAGCTGCTTAAGGTTTTTGTTTGTGGAGGCTCTTTGTCTCATTTTTACTACTTGGATTCTTGTTCAGACCAAATCCATTGTTAAAGTTATTAGTACCACCTCCAATATGAGCAGTCACGATGTCTGCTGTGAGAAAGAACCTGCTGCAAAGGTCTTACATTAAAATTTTGACACTGAGCCGCATGATGCACTATGTGTCACTCACCATCCTGTTTTTCTGTATTTTTTTCTGCAATTTCTCAGGCGATCGAGCTTGGTCATTACAACTAAGCTCTACTGGGGAGGAAAGTAAGTAAGAAATTCCACAAACTCCAGTTTCCCTGACCAACAATGCTTGTAAATGGTTATCTGTTGCTGTGTTTTTTTATGGAAAATTGTGTTTGTGCGCCATGTTTAAGTGTTGTAAAGCATTTGGAAAGCTAATTTTTAACATTTTAAACTCTGTATGATTGTTGACTTGGTCAACTTCTTGCCTTTGTTGCAAAAACGCATTTCTTGACATGTTACCTTCAGCACCTGTCTGTCAGCAGCGTAAAACCAGTGGTAGAAAGTGAATTGCATGTGTGCTGCTGTGCACAATGCAAGGAAAAACAGGGACATACATATAAGAAATGGCTCCATATATCTATTTAATGAAGACAGTTTGGTAACTCAAAAGTCCTCCCACACAAGGACACATGCACGAAAACATTCACAAGTATTATGAACAAAAACTCTAAACTTCATTAAAGCATAGTAGCATATCTAACTTCAGTTTGTTTTAGACGAGTGTTTCTGCTAAATTTCTGAAAAACCTCAAGTCAGTTCTTACTTTGTTTCATTTATTCTTATTACTTATATTTCTTGTTACATTGAAAATGAATATCAAGTATCTTTAAATATGCTTAAAGTTTAACCTTGCAGCAGCATCACAGAAAGTTTTCCTTTGTGTTCTTGTGTCCATTTTTCTGATAACACCCTGAGAAACATGTCACATGCAGCAACAACCAACAGAAGAGCCAATTCCTCTGCTGAGTCCTGAGAAAGAGGAGAGGGGATGAAGAAAAGTGTTTTATAGCCCACATATGCGGATACACACACACATACACACGCTGTCCAACTGTGTCTGGTGATAAGGAAAAAGTTATTCTCCTGTTCCTGAGCATTTCTTCATTCCTGTAAGGAAGACTCTGTCCTCCGTCTTTCCCGTGCAGAGTCTGGGTGCATAGTGATGCTGAGCAGTTGAGAGTGCACTGACCCATTTCCATAAAACAGCCTGAGATGTACATTTGGATCTACTGTGAGGCTTTTTAAAAAAAAAAAAAATTTCACCCTGCCAGGGTCAAAAATGACTTTGAGTCGTCTTGGAGAGGCACGTGGCGGATTGTTTAAATTGATTAGGTGCCAGAAATATGAATTCATACATTTAAGATAAGATTAGATTACATTTTATTGATCCTTCTTGGATTTGTGCCACAATTTGAGAAAGTTAACATCTTAATTTTAATATTTAGAACCCCAAAATGAATTAATGGCTAGAAGAAGTGAAGTTGTGAACACAAATGCAAATTTAATACAGCTCATTATTTTTTTGCCGTTTCATCCTACTAGAGCGGAAACGGAGAGAGGACTGTCAAGGAAACACATTATTGAAGGTGAGAGAAGCAAACGCTCAAACTTAAACAAACAAAACAGCTTTAGACTTCATTTTTATGGCTTCAGATTGTGAAAGCTATGAATTTCTTACTAGCTCCAACCATGGTTTTCTTTAATAAATGTTCTCTCTCTCTTCACGCCTTGCATCTCTCTGTGTCTCTCAGGTCTGAAAGGCTCTCTACAAAGGATGCAGTTGGAGTATGTAGATGTAGTTTTTGCCAACCGCCCAGACAGCAATACTCCCATGGAGGGTGAGTCAGTTCATCAATATTCAAATGTAACCAACAATATCCAACCAAGAAACAAGTCAATAAAGCACTATTGACACTTTGGCCTGAGGCCACAGCATCTGACTTTCAGATGTCGGGTGTGTTCATGTTATTGGTTCTATTGATGATGGGGTGTTATGTTCTGAGATATCGCCTTTGTTGTTTGGCAGCAGAATATGTAAGCTCATTTATGAATGCAAGGAATATTGAGCTATTACTCCACCCAACTGGATTGTTTGTTCATGGATAGTTTCATAAGGTCGTCATAGGTGAAGCTCCTATCGATGGCCAGTTATGTCGAGGTTTAGACATGGTTGTAGAAGAAAAAGTTAGATAGCAGAGAGCTCCACGCTAAGGGCTCATAGTTGGGTTTGTTTTGGGTGGATGTTGTGGCTCTAAAATGTACTTTTTCACAGTTCGTAGTTCTGGACAGTCCCTAGTCGGTCATCTGCTATCAGTTGTGGTGTTAATTTCAGCAAGTGAGCTCCGGTGCTCTTTGTGGGAATAGATTTCACAGTGATGCCACATCTGATACCTAGTCGTGATAACAGATATATCGAAGGTCTGTAATGTTTGTGGGTTGAAACTGTGATGGAGTCTGCTGATCAAAGGAGACGCTGGAGATTGCTTTAGAATTTGCCATCATGGAGGGCAAAAGGTTGGACAAAGGGAACTATTATCTCCCTGCTTGGGGCTAGCCTTGGTTTGGAGTTTGTTGTTTGCCTGCCTCGTCACTTCATCAGTGAGTTCGATCCTGCACAGTGTCTTATCCAGTTTTTGACTGAACTGTGGCTTGAGTTGTGTTTCCTCCAAAGTCCATTGCTTAAATAAGCTTTACTCACTGATATAAAAAAAACAAAAAACAAATACACTGTTTATATACTATAGTTTTCTAGAGAGGGCTTGTGTTTGCAGATATCACCAATAATAAAATGAGAATGTGTGTAAAACAGCATTTGTTTCATCTTTAAAGATGAATGTTTTTAGGTTTTTGACTGTGGAGAGGGTGTTGTTGATTTGAAATTCAGCAGCTTGAGGGCTATTGTGTACTTGCAAGGCAAATTAGAGGGTTAGAAAATAACAAAATGGTAACTCCACACAAGATTTTGGCCTGAGGCAAAATGTTTGCATTTTTCACATCAGTCTCTATATGGCGATGTTTTTGCTAGAGCAGATATTTTAGGATATCTGGTGACTGTTACTGAACTACACATCTAAGTCTGCAAAATGTGTTCTTCAGTATGTGAGGCAGGCAGTCCTACATAATTCATTATCGACAAGTTGCTTATTGACATGTATATTAGCAGTGCACTGGTTTCTCATTAGTCATTATCAGTTAACTGTATACTTTTACGTTCTGCAGGGAGAGCCAATTAAGAGCAAAGTTTCTTTCAGTACATTATTAATTAGTGCTCCTAACCAGTCAATATGAACACTAAACTTTATGTGAATTAGGCTCCAGGTATTCAGTTTATTATCCCATTGGTAATATACATACATGTTTAAATCTGACAGTTTGTATATGATTTATAGTGTTGAAACACAGCTAATTTTAACAACATTAGGGATTTTTGGCAGATAATTTTTAAGGTCTAACAAGTTTGTGGAAACTTGCTTTTCTTTGTAGCTCTGTAAAATCTGGTTTTGTATACATGTGATGACCTTCATTTCTCACATTTCCTACCACTTCCCGTCTTATAGATTTTTATCGTCCTGGAAACTTTGCTTACTTTTTCTCAAAACTGTTCATTTCCTATTTAATTCCTGCAACTGTCTCTTGTTAAATTGGCCGGAGATTAAGGCAGGTTGCATTTAAATGTGAGTGCACCAGAACAAAGGAGAACGTCAGGTTGAGGGATGCAGAGGAAGACAGGAGTAACTATAGATAAGAAAGAAACTGAATTGTTTACTTGTCCTAATACTGTGTTATCTCCCTTGGCAGGATGCTATTGAGTAAGACATCTCTGTTTCAGGTTGTTAATTATCACTAGCCAAACTGAAGGGAAAACGAAAACCTGCCATCTCCAGTCCTTTTGGGTCTAAACTTTTTCCTTCATCTTCTTCTTTTTAATCATTTTGTCGCAACCCTTTTTCTTTTCTGTCAGTGCTTCCTTTGACTTTCGTATCCCCCATAATCTGTTGTCTTGCCAAAAACCAGTTATGCAGAGTGAAATACAAGAGTCCCGCCGCAGTGAACGATTGCACTATAATTGGAGTGAGTGCGGGGTGATGATGAATAACCTTAATGACAGTCCTAATCTGAGTTTTTGTTGGCCCTGACTGCTGTTGGCTTGCGCAGTCAGCAGTGTTGAAGCTAATTGCGTCATTAAAAATGCAGCAGCTTGAATGTGATCAGAGAGGCTTTAATATGTGAGCTTGTTAGTTTGTCCCGGGAGTCGTTAGGGACGGGTGATGAGCCGTCAGCAGGTAAGAGAGGCTTGAGGAGGTGGGTGGCCTCTGAGGAGTTGTTTTTTTTCCATCCATTCAATAAACTGGTACAAAAAAGAAGCCAGCGTACTTTTAAAGTCATTATTTATCTCAGATTTTCCCTTTTCATTTCCTCAGTCTTTTTCTGTTTTCCTGCTGTTTTTGACTGATTTGAGATCGACGAGCCCACTCACAAGTGCCTGCTTTCTCATTGCTTGTCTGCTTTATTTTATCTTCCTTTGACTGGTTGTTTACTGCGTTTCATTCTTATCTTTCTTTGGCACTTTCTTTCATGTGGCTTGACTATTGTGGATTTCGGAATATGTTGCCCACCCCCTGACAAGTCACGTCAAGCTGGTGCCGGATGTTCTTTATCCTTATCTTTTGTGTACAAAAAAGTAAACAAACTTATGGTATGTTGGGATTTACCTTGTGGAAATGATGAGCAGTGTCAGTTTTCTCTTGTTGTGAAGATTTCCTTTGGTTAAATTAAGTCTGCAAGGGTGGTTTTGTAATTGTCTCTGATGTTTTAGAGGCGTTTTATCTGTTACTGTAGCTCTGTAAATGCTGGAATCATTCAACAAAGAGTTCACTTTTAATCCAGCAAACCGATTTAATGTGGAAATGTGAATTTCTCTGCAGAAATTGTTCGAGCCATGACCTACGTGATAAACCAAGGCATGGCGATGTACTGGGGGACGTCTCGGTGGACGGCCATGGAGATCATGGTAAGCAGCGAAAACCTATTTGTGTCATTTGAGCTATAACTTACGCAGCAACAGTCACTGAAATGAACAGTGGAGAGAAGAAGAAGCAATCGTTTCTCACAGATTTAATAAAACATTTTCATATTTTGCTATATGATAGAAAATGTAGATCTTGACTGAGTTAACAGATTTGTTTCTGAAAAACAAATGAGGAGAAAAAATGTGTTTTAAACTGGTCAGTAGTTTGTAGCCACTAAACCCCTGTTCTTGATCTGCTGTATGTGGTTTGAAACTCAGTAGAGTTGGTCAAAAGTGATAACGTTTTCTTTTTTAAATACAGTTTCTGGTTAATGTGTCATGGCATTTTGATGGCTAATATCTCATATCCCACCAACAGGACTAACTATAGTGATAACCACTCTGCTTAGGAGAAACTCACCTTGAAACCTTTTCTTTGTCTTAAGAGAAGTGTGGATCTAGTGAACCACAGAATGAACTGTCAAGAAACCATAAATACACTCCTGATCTTCTCACCTTAACACCTTGAGGATACACTTCAGCAGCTCATTATCTTGTTCCCTCTTGAACACATAGCTCACGCATATATGCTCGGTACTGCAAGACAAAGAGCAATGCAAGAGCTGAAATCAGATGGAAACTGAAAAAGCAAAGTCAACATCTGAGGAAAAACAGACTCTTTTGGCAAGTGGTCACACCGGGCACAGTGGTTTGTCTCCTGTTTCCGTCAGAAATAATCTACCTCCTGCTTCGACTCCACATTAATGAATATGTACACAAGGCAGAGAGTTACGAAATGAGCACATGCCTAAAGTGACATTCAAGGACCTAACACCCATCCTCTCCTCTCTTATCTCTCTTTATCACCATCCACTCTCCCGCTAAGCAGAGTGCATTGTGTTGACATCCTCTCTCTGTGATCACGGTGAAAGCAAGCAGATATCTTCGTAGAACACAAGCCCAGATGAAAGCTGTGTAATTTAGATAGCATCAATAATGAAGGGGAGGAGGGAGGGGGGGTAAACACGGCTTCTCAGTGTACGTGACAAGGCAAGCGGTACAGTATACTCATGCATGGCTGCATACACAGGCTGGAGGCGCATGTCATGGGTTGAAGCACAGAAGGCCAACTTGTAATTTGTAAGTTGAGTGATTGCACCGACATTATCCTTGCGTTACGAAAAGATCCTCCACCACCACCACCACCACCACCACCCCCCACCATGCTCCCATCCTGACATGTGTTCCACAGCAGGAATCCAACAAAATAAAAGGACATTTAAAGAAGCAACAAGCAGCATGTTAATGTATGTGTGTGTTTCCTCTGGCATGTGTTCTTGACGGACACATGGAAAAAAAGAAGAAGCAAGCAAGGTACCAAGGTATACAAGGAAATTTGAATATGATGCCTCAGAGAGTTGTGATATAGAATACTGATTGGATGACTTACTATGAGCAGTGCATTTGAATTTATGCCATGCCTCCACAATCTGATTAACGCCTATCTCTCTCGTTCTGTCTTTTTACCCTCTCTTTTATCTCTAGGAGGCGTATTCTGTGGCAAGACAGTTTAATCTAATCCCTCCGGTGTGTGAGCAGGCAGAGTATCATCTCTTCCAGAGGGAGAAAGTAGAGGTGCAACTGCCTGAACTTTACCATAAGATAGGCAAGTATTTGTGTTGATGTTTATCTGCATCAGATTAATCTATCACAGGCGTGCCTTTGACGGAATGACTTTTCTATCTACTTGTTTAAGGAAAGTTAAAGGTAAAAACCTGGTGATGAGAACTTTCTGATGCCCAGATTGCCCTAAATGAGTGTTTATGCTTCTTTGTTGCTCATTTCCGCTGTTTTTTAATCATCTTCTCCTCTTTCATCATCTCATACATTTTCACTTTTTCTGGCACTGTTCTCTCACTTTTCTTCACACCTCTTCCTCCGACACATCTCACTAAAACTCCTCCTGTTTGACTTCCTACGGTCTCCATGGTGACAGGAGTTGGGGCGATGACGTGGTCACCGCTGGCGTGTGGCATCATCACAGGAAAATATGAAAATGGCATTCCTGAATCTTCCAGGGCCTCCATGAAGGTAAGACTGAGGGTTGCTCACCATTGCGAATCAGAATAAAGCTGCAATGGTGCTTAACCTATCCACTTCAGTTAGTGTAGGCATCAGGGAGTGTTTTAAGGCACAAGAGAAAGAGACCCGTGGCTGCTTTATTAAGATTCCTGGAACAGTTTGTGACAAGGACAACAAAAAGAGACAACCATGCACACTCCCACCAATTTAGAATCATCAGTTAAATTATCATGCATGTCTTTGGACTCTGAAGAAGCCGGAGCACCTGAAACCCTGGACCTTCTGGTTGTGAGGCCACAGTGCTTACCCCTGCACCACCGTGCTTCCCATAATTGAAATTCAATATTTATAACTATGTTATTAGTGTATAATAACCTGAAAATAATTCATTGTGTGTTTGTTCAGTTTAGAGGGGGTCCTTTATATCTACTGAGGATGCAAGTCCTCTTCCACCATATTTCTACAGTAACCTAGAACTGACAAAACAAAACTGGTTCTAGTGAGCACCTTTCGCGTTTTTGCAGCCACCGCAGGTTCTCACACATGTTTGGGAGAGGAAAGTGAGACTAGAGGTTCTCAGTTGGTTGCAATCTGCAGCCGCACCACTAGATGCTACTAAACCCCACTCACTGCTTCTCTGAGCGTTTAGAGCTGCAACACTGCAGGTTTCTCAGCCTATGCCCATATGCAATGGTTCACTTTTGAAAAGACACCAAGTTGACAAGACAAACAGTTTGCTGTGAGCAGTTAGTTTAGTTTAACCCAAAGGAATGAGGACAAAAAGGAAACATGTTGTTTAAAATCTGTTTGAAAATCCTCCATCCATCCATCCATCCATCCATCCATCCATCCATGGCTGTGGTGGCAGCAGACTAAGCAGGGAATTTCAAATGTCCCTCTCTCCAGCAATGGTTTTCAGCTCTCCTTGAGCTATCCCGAGGTGTTCCCAAACCAGATAAATGGTAAATGGTAAATGGTCTGCACTTACATAGCGCTTTTCTACCTTTGCGGCACTCAAAGCGCTTTACAATGTTTCTCATTCACCCATTCACACTCACATTCACACACCAATGGTGACAGAGCTGCCATGCAAGGCACTAGCCTGCCATTGGGAGCAACTTCGGGTTCAGTGTCTTGCCCAAGGACACTTCAACTGTGGGGGGGCGGGGCTCAAACCACCAACCTTACGGTCAGAGGACAACCGCTCTACCACCTGAGCCACAGCCACCCAGATGAGATATGTAATTCCTCCAGCTAGTACAGGGTCTTCCTGGGGTCTCCTCTCAGTTGGATGCACTCAGAAAACCTCCAAACTTAGGCACCCAGGAGGCGTCTCATTCAAATGTTCTAAACGCCCATTTGGCTCCTTTCAAAGGCAAAAAAGACCATCTCTATTCCGAGCTTTGTCCAGGTGTTTAAACTCCTTTTCCTATCTCTAAGGCTGAACTGAGCCACCTCTACAGAGGAAACTCATCTCGGCTACATGTATCCACAATCGCATTCTTATGGTCTCTACCTAGAGCTCATGATCGTGGACGAGAGGTGGAATACAGAGCAGATGTAAATTGAGGGCTTCACCTTCCCGCTTAGCTCCCTCTTCACCTCAGCGGTTCAGTACAACTCAAGTTGGCACAAGTTTAGGTTTCATACTACTCCTGTGACAGGGAAGAAGGCTGTGTTAGTGGCAGTCATATGACAGTTCAAAGAAAGGTCATTTTAGCCATCCCATGCCCATCCCAATAAGTGTGTCCGTCAATGGGATATGTGTTAAAGGATCAGATCAGTACTAGTTGTTTTTATTGAAAGAAACGACTAAATGAAGTCTTGTCTCTATAGCACTTTAGCTAAATTGTGTAAATTATACAACATGCCTGGAGTGGTTCATCAGCTCTTACAGCCTCCATCACTTGACTTCTCTCCTTGACCTCTCCTTCACTTGTCTACCTGTTCCCTTTTTTCTCTCTCACACCCTGAATTAATATGTACTTTTGCCTGTTTAGTCCACCTACCATTTTTTTTGTTTCTTTGTCTAATCTCTTTCCCTTCTTTACACGCTCAATCAATCACTGTCTCCTCCTGTTTCCTGCCAGTCCTATCAGTGGTTGAAAGAGAAAATAGTGAGTGAAGACGGAAGGAAGCAACAAGCCAAGCTGAAAGAGCTCAACCACATTGCAGAGAAACTGGGCTGTACCCTTCCTCAACTGGCTGTCGGTAAGACTTTCCTGTCTTATAACAAATGCTGCTGAAGCAGATTAAAGAAGGGCTGTGAATTCCATAACTGCTCAGGGCTGTCAGACAGGATCCCTTTTTAACGTAAGATGTGGCCAAATGCACATCACCCTTTTTCTAATAATGTCTGTTATTTGCCTGGTGGGTTTGATTTTCACTTCAGCTTCCCACTGACACACAAACACATAGACTTCCAAATCTATCTGTGCTTCCAGCTGCACGATTATGCACAAATATAATGGCAGGTAGTCATTGAAGCAGAACTAGAAGACTAAATACTAAAAGCGCAGTTTATTTGCGGTGTGTTCCAAGACAATAATAATCAGCAGTGTGCCATCAAGTGGGCATTGATTGAATATCTACTTCTATTACTTGTTGTCTCCAGCGTGGTGTCTAAGAAATGAAGGAGTGAGCTCAGTTCTGCTGGGAACATCCAACCCTGAACAGCTAACTGAGAACCTCGGGGCCATACAGGTAAGAACATATTCATATAGCTTTTGATTTACCCATGTTTCCTCATCTGCATCTTCCACTGTCCTCTACTTCTAATGATTTCTCGATCAAAAAGCAGACCCTAGTCTTTCACCTTGCCTTTAGACATCCCTGTGTTGCAACATTTCTGTATCTCACTTTCACTGTCATTCTCTCTCTCTTGACCAGGTCCTTCCTAAGATGACCTCTCATGTGGTGTCAGAGATCGACCACATCCTGGGCAACAGACCGTACAGTAAGAAGGATTACCGCTCTTAGACCCGGCTGGTAAACTACCCAAGAGGTCAGCTGTACCTACCTACTTAACCATACTGCTACCTTGGACCCTCCGTTCAGTGTTCATGTCCATGGTTCTCTCCTTGGGCCCAACTTCAGCTCCAGCCCACTTCAGCCTGGAATAGACAGCCTTGCTAAGTCCAGCGTTGCATACCGTAACTATGTCTGTTTGAGACTCGTCCTGCTCAGATCAGCTCTACCAGGTTCATCTCAGGTGCAGTCCAGCTCAGCCAAGAAATGCTTAACAAACTCAGCTTTTTGCAGCCTCAATCGAACCTTAGTCCATTTGAATAGATTAAAACTTTGTCCCCCCTGCTGAGGTCTTACCCCATTCACCAACAGTCCATGCAGATGTAACTATGCAGAACTTAGAGTAGTCCAT
Organism: Stegastes partitus; assembly: GCF_000690725.1. NCBI lineage: Eukaryota > Metazoa > Chordata > Actinopteri > Pomacentridae > Stegastes > Stegastes partitus. The sequence goes on from NW_007577793.1 coordinate 902,765, forward strand.
ATTAGGCTTCCCTACATCGCAATTCAGCTCCATTCAGGGCTCTTGTTTTGAAATGCAATCAACTGAGTTGATATTTTGACTTCAGTTAGATGGCAAGGTATGCAACTACAGCTTGCTTTTTTGGAGATATCCAACTTCACATTCACATACAGTTAGTAAATGACCACAGAAAAGAAATGCAACAATATTTCAAGTAAAAGTGCCTTGCTCAAGGGCATCCTGTTCGTAGTTGCTGAGTGAGACGCTTATATTGCTGATTCATACTTGCTACCTACATCTACAGTTCAGTATATCGGCCAAACCTTCAATACTCAAGCCTTCTTATTTAAGTCCAGACTAATTTAATTTAATTTGGACACAAAATTCATGCTGGACACATATTTTATTTATGAGAACTACTGTACAGCAGCTGAATACATCAATGCAAGCAGCTTAGACTTAGGAATTAGAGGTACCTCATGGAAGTGGACATGAAGAACCTTCAGTTGCATGCTGAACACCCTTAGTCAGTCAGTGCTTTCATTAAATTGCTATGCAGTGCAACAAACAGAATTACCATAAGAGCTTAAAGCTTCCACCTCCTGTGTCAGAGGTACACACTCAAGTCATGGGTTAAAGTCTCTTTCCCATGGAATTTGGGGTGTAGCAATGGCAAGGTGACCTACTCATGCTTCATTAAAACTGAGCTTTATGAATATGAATGAGGCCAGTTCCCTATTAGCTTCAATTACGTTTCAACTACCTAACAAATATAACCAGTCCCATAGTTAGTATAGTACAAAATAGTATTCAATAAATATTATAGGCTGCAAATCCTGAGCATATTAACCAACAGATGCATGTTTTACCCTGCTATAGTGTGCCTCTTTCTTCTCTTTGACAAAGCACATAATTAACCAACAGAGTCTGATCAAAATTACTGCAAGCTTGTCAACTGTATGTGACCCCCTGTGAAGCAGAGAATTGTGGGACATTGAGTGTCAGTATGAGTGGGACTCTGTGAGGGGAGAGAGTGAAGCATGTCGCCCCCGTGTGGTCTTTTTAAGGGACTGCTACTCTGCTTCACAAAATTAGGAGATTTAGGAGAGAAATGTTGCTTTGCAAAAAATAAGTGGACTCCTTTTCTCTGAGTTTGCATTCATTATGGAGACGCTCGTTTCTGCTTGTGAACGGAACCTGCATTGCTTCAAAGAACCTTCAAGATATGGACTTATAATAAATATATGAAATAAAAGAATGACTGGCTTCAGGTCTGGTCATGGTTAGAATAACTACAAATATTGCTTGTTAATGGCACAATGTGGCATATAGACAAGGTATCTGGGATGTGGCAAAGATTACAGTATTTATTCTAGAGTAGATAATAAATATGAAATTTATTTTGACATTTTGAAATATTGTTTTTGTTTGGAGATGTTACATGTACATAAAAAGTTAAGGCATAACTTGTAACATAAGCAAAACCATCAAGAAGCCTCTCTTGCATACGGGGACTTCACTGTACTGTATGGCTAATATATAAATAAGATGTAAATAGAGTTATTTTGTTGCTCCTCTGCAGTATCACTGCATCATTTGCAGTGTTTGAGCCACTGTTCATCCCGTCCTCCTCCTCCAGCCTGACTTTACACTGTCACAGAATTGATTTCTGTCTCCGGAAAGACATGTCAGAGGACTATTTAGAAGGAGAAAGGGTCGATTTTGTTTTGTTTCCGCATTGTGAAGTCATTCATAAATTCTGTATTAATCATGGAGTTGTTTGAAAAATGAGCTTCTGCTATGAGACGTGAATAATGAGCTTCAGTGTTTCTCAGTGACTTCACCTTGAATCATTATCTCTGACCAGGTGGATCCACTCTCGGAAGTTCACGGTTGTTGTCTGACTGTATTATTTTTTGTTCATCTGGAAAACAAGCCATCAATGAGATCAGCAGAATTGTTGGCCAGGTTCCAGCTGAGTCACTGTCTTGTCCTTGATGCACATTTGTTGACTTATAGCACAGACACCTTCTATATTTTAATCAAAGGAAATTTCAACAGCCACCTATAGGTCTGCCAAACACACCGTTACACGAGCCAGCTTTTGTCTCACAACCCATTTATTGAAGTCTGATCCTGAATGATGAGTACACGTGGCCCTGCAGTCATTATTGTGATGCAAACAGCTGCACACAGACAAACAAAAGGAAAATTAAAATGTGCTCTTTCCCTTATTTCTCACCCCAGCTCAATGAAAATAGGTGCATCAGTGTATCACTTGTATCCTTTACTGTAACATTTTCGTGGCAAAAATGTGAGGCGTGTTCCATTATGTATTCTACATTTGCTGTCAAGTCAACAAGTTGCCCATCAATTCAAGTCTGTGATCAGTCATTGTTGGACCGTGGCCACCCGGCAGAGTGCCTTGACTCGAGTCCCGCTACAGGAATAAATTCAGGGATGTCTTTCATTACAAGTTGGTAAATTATGTCTGGGTGCTGGACTACAAAATAATGTGACAATAGAACCATGTTTATGCAAATCATAGACGCAGATTATATTATTTGTCTTAATATTATTTGTCTAATCTGTCTTTACATCATTGCACAGAATGCAGAGCAGCAACATACATCACAAAGAGGAAGCTGCCTCAAAGTGAAGGATACGAATCCTTTGTTATTGTTCTCTATTGTGCGACAGAACGTTACTTTGCTCCACCTTGGTCCTCAATTTGTGCTGTGGCATTTCAGTCACACTATAATAAAATGCTTTCTTTGATGCGATATCGCCACCTTGAACCCGCCATTTGCGTCACAAAACATAATATAGTGATAATTTAAGCAAACTGGAAATGAATCTGTGTTTGAAAGAACAATTGCTGTTTTCAATGCAGATTCACAACCTGAGAGATAAATGTAAAGGCCAGGATTGAGCAAAGCATCAAGCATTTCATCTTTCACTGATTTCAAGCTAGCTGCAGGGTGTCACATCAACTCTTTGATTTCCTGTTTCTGTACGACTCCAACCTAAATCAACCAAGATGTTGTGTATTGCATACTACAGATCAGTGTTGTGTTCTGCAACAAGTTGATATGTGGGTAGAAAAGGCTTGAGGGACATTGAGTTTTGTTCTTTTTGTTGTGTGACATGCAAACGATGAGTGTATTGTTTCCTCTCCTGAACAGTGATTTCTCTGTAAATAAGTCTATACGAAAGTGTGATTATAAATAAATGCATTGCCAATGGAAACATTAGCGTCTCTCAGTTTTGTTCAATCTGATGGCTGTTAAACTTACTAATGTACAAAATTATATATCTTCTAAAATGGCTCTGAAGCGGACTAAATGACACACAAACAGTACAAGTGAACCTGGTTGCTTTAATTGTTACAAAAAAACAGAAGACACCTGGAGAAACACCCTCCAGACATTTGATCATGAATTTCATGAAGTTGAAATGTGATATTTCAATCCCCTTGTGAACCCCATTCCTAACTTTAGTGAAAAACAATATACTGTATATCATTCTTTATCCCACTTCCTCCCCCTCCTACCCAATCCCACCCCATCAACCCTCATTGCTCCAGTTTGTTTCTCCCGTTCCTTCCTCCTTTATTTGGAACCTGTGGATAGCAGAGCGATGAGTCCTGAGGAGGCACTGATGGACAGAATGTAGTTGCTGGGAAAAAGTGGGTTAAGGTAAAAAGATAAATCAAATCAGCACTGGATGACAACTCACTGACTACATAAAGCTTGTAAAGATTCGATTTTAGGGGAATTTGCATAAAAATGTGAAGCATCAGCCTCCCTGCACTGCAACGTTATGCCTTCTGTGCTTCTCCCAAGCTCTGTTATAAATACAGTTTCCTTAAATCTCAAGCGTATCGCAACAAAACACATCATAAACTTCCATCCTGAGCTAATTTTAAGAAATACACAATGTAGATTTGACTTGTCTTACCTGACCAAGCTACACATTATTAAGTTTGAGCCCATAAAAGGAGGTGCAGATCAGTGCAAGTTCATGTTTTCTGATAAATCCCACATGTAATCAGCATTGAGTTGACAAGTACAGTTCAAAGGATACACAGTGGGGTTGAAGTTCTTGAGCAAGAAGAAGGAGGCGACGATGACGAGCACCAGGAAGAGAGTGTTGTTGTAGAAGATGGAGAAGGTGGTGGCCTCATAGTCTGCCACCTCATTCTTCTTCCACAGGATCCTGATCACAGGAAAGGAAAACTGGATGTCAATGCTGTTCATCATCAAGTATCATTATTAAACTGAATTTGCCTAAGGACTCTGCATGCAGATAAACCTCCTGCATACACGTATGTATAAAAATGCAAAATTCTTCTTTCACTCTGGAGCATGACCACAGCAATGAAGACAATTTTGCCAAGACTGTCATATTTTATTAAAGACTTCCTGCTGTGAAAATCAAGTTTTTAGCCTTCTTAGCATGTCCATATGGTGTTTTTTTTATATGCTAAAAGACACATCATGAGTGAAATGATCAGTCAACGCCATGATGGATAATTTTCACTTTGAAACTGCAGTGTACCAAGGATACGCCAATATTATAACGTGTAGAATAATTTTTGAGTGTTTGAGCAGCATTGTAGGTGAGCTGTTGTGTTCCAACTGCAGTGAAGGGGGAGGGATGGGTAAAGACCGGCTTCATTAGATCTACACATTCTAGAGGAAGTGAAGGTGCAGAGTTACATTTAAGTGACTTTAAGGCAGGAATGGATTACTTTCATGGAAGAAAAAAAAACATCTAAATAAGTAACTTTGAAATGCAAAAATTAGTTCACAGGGGTTTACTCAATGACCTAAATGACCAGAGCAGGGATTTAAAATATTTTTTTAACAATAAAAGAATTAGCAGTGGCCATGTACAATAAGTGCAATAATAACATGTAATACAGTGGCAACAACATCGATATCCGCCTCATTGATTTCAATGCAATTTATTGCACAGGCATCTGTCATTTGGTGGGGACTTTATTACGCATCATTCTTTAAGTGCTTTATCTTTACCGATCCTGGTTTGTCTGGACCTGCATCAAGACATGTGTGATTGCTCTTTGACGTCAACACAATCAACACTACACATCACGTAATATGCCTGTAATAAGTCACATGACACACTACGCTCAACAGGCTCAGACCAGGTAGTTTGTCAAAGCTCATTTTGAAACCCCGAACTTGCAGCACAACATAATGTATGTATGCACATCTTTGCAAAATAGTGCACTTTTACCTCTCATCCTTCTCCTTGCGGGACATCTTGCGGTTGTCAGCCTCAGACAACTTCCTGGTTACCTCCTTGGAAACAGCATCCTCACGTTTCTGAGCAACTCTGGAGGATAAAGAGAGGAAGTTCACAAGCATTAAAACATTTGTGAAAGACTTTTGTCAAATTCAAAGCAGCACTTAGAGCATGAAAGATCTAGTTTGTGAACAGCAATTAGGTTTTTTTTTTCATACAGTACTGTATTTTTTTGTATAGAAAAGCTTCCATGTATTGCATACAAGATTATTACATTGTCTTAAGGTTCCCCCAATGAATACTGTAATATTTGCCAATCAAGCTGACCACATTAAAAGATCTATGTAAGCAGTGTGACAGCAGGAAAAATGAATTTCTTATGCCACTGTCACAAAGAAATGAGAAATGGCCAAATGTATGCGACAGATATGGAGGAGTGTGTTTTTCTTACTTGTGTTTGAGCACAAACTTGACATTTTTGTAGGCAAAAGCGACCAGGTAGGTGCTGACAAGAGTCATCACAGCGTACAAGACTGCAGACTGTACAAGGTCCATGTGCCAGATCCTCCAAAACAGCCCTAGAAAGTACAGGAAAAATATAATCAAGTGTACAACCATTAAGGGAATTTGAACATTGTGTATGTGTGTAACATATGCATGTGGAAATATATGATCACATGAGCAAAATATGACAGTTTTAATCAGAAGGTGAAAAGCGGTTTTGGTATGAAGTTCTTGCACCCTGTGACAATGTTTAGTTGCTCCTGAGACAAGTTCAGTTTGTACAGTCTGTGAAGTGTACACTAAAGCTACTAGTGGACTAAAGATTACTGATCACTTCCTTCTTTTCAAGTGTGTAGAATAATTTAGAATAATTCAGTGAATAGGTGGACAGAAGACCACTGCACAGAATAAGCACCTGAGATTTGGACCGCAGCTGGTCTAATATTTTATATTTGGCTTTTGAAGAAGACAAACATAGCTAACTTTCTAATTCATTACTGTTTAATTTAACTACAAGTTAATCTCACTTCACCTCAAGTGTAACTTACTGTGAGCTTACTTTGGCAATTCACAATCACCATCATTAATTGTAGTGAGTCATTATGCTCTCCTAGGTCTTTGAAACATTACTTGGAGTTAGATTTCAGTGTAACTTCTTTGATAAACTTATCTTTACGTCTAGTTTTCTCACTTTTTGCTCCTCCGGTGAACCAGAGTTAGCTCGGCTAGTTAGCAGCAGCTAGCTGCTCCGGTACTCACAGATGGGAATGGCAGAGACGATGAGCGCGTTTCCATAAAACAGCGCTGTAGACTTCGCTGACAGGTTTCTGCTGAAGTCCTGAAGCAGGAGGTCTTCTTCTGACTGCTGCTTGTTGGTGCCTTTGGGAGCCATGTCTGCGGACTGACCGGCCTGTGTGCTGCTCGGCTCTGGACACAAGAAGACTGACACGTCGGTGAATGAAGAGAAGAGGGACGCGTCAGCATAAACCCGGAGCTACGCCGGCTGTCTTCTTCTTCGTGTGGACGGTAAAGGAGGTGCGGCTCGTTGCTGCCCCCTGTTGGAAGACAGAGGCACTGCAGCTGTTAACGACCTCACTGCAGTGTTGGAGTTTCCTCACTGAAGGTTAGCCAACCACAACTGACTTCAGTCTGTGCTCAGCACTGAAACAATATGCTCTGCCCTTTTCATTAGATAGTGGTAAAGCATAGACACACCTAGCTGTTTCTGTGTCCATTACTACTACTATTATTACTGTTGTTAACTTCTATTACAAACAATCCAAAATTGTACAGTAAGTCATTATTATTATTATTATTATTATTATTATTATTATTATTATTATTATTATTACTATTATTATTAATATTGCACTGTGCTGCTACTCTCTACTGTCCCTGTGTTACTGTGTAATGTACACACACATACACACACACACACACACACACATATATGTGTATATACACTACCGGTCAAAAGTTTTAGAACACCCTAATTTTTCCAGTTATTTATTGCAATTCAAGTTGTGCAATCCAATGAATAGCCAGAGGTTTAAAAAAAAAAAAAAGGTTTGGTTACACAAAACTGAAAAATAATGTACATTTCAGAATTATGCAAAAAGGCCTTTTCCAGGAAACACGAAGTGGGTTAACAATTTAAAGCTGTTCTGCAGCAGTGAAGGTTGAAACAGCCTTAAAAGCTGGTGCTACTAATTCCTACAGGTGTTCCAACTTTTCTTGATTACATACAACCCCCTCTGTCTCCATAAAAGCAGTGTTGGAACACACTGTAGTACCAGACCCTCATGAGCATCAGCTGAACAGTATTGTACTGCAGAAAGTAGTGTGTTGCTACAAAAATGGCGAGAAAAAGGCAATTAACAATGGAAGAGAGACAGACCATCATAATACTTAAAGATGGAGGTCTTTCCTACAGGGAAATTGCAAAGAAAGTCAAGGTGTCAGTGAGTACAGTTTTCTTCACCATCAAAGGGCACTCAGAAACTGAGGAAACTCTGACAGGAAGCGGTCTGGCAGACCCAAAGCCACAACTGAATCAGAGAACAAGTTTCTGAGAGTTATCAGCTTGCGTGCTAGGTGGCTCACAGGACAACAGCTTCCAGCACAGCTTAATAGTGGTCGTAGTAAGCAAATCTCAGTTTCAACTGTGAAGAGAAGACTTCGAGCTGCAGGTTTGACAGGACGAGTTGCAACAAGAAAGCCATTGCTGAGACGTCAGAATAAGACAAAGAGGCTCTCCTGGACCATGAAACACCGCCATTGGACAACTGAAGACTGGAAGAAGGTATTATGGACTGAGGACTCAAAATTTCAAATCTTCGCTTCAATACACAGGATCTTTGTACGTCGTCAAGTAGGCGAGAGGATGGTTCCACNTATATATATTCAATACACACTTATATTTTATATACTCACCTTATATTTACCAAAAACTACACTGATTGGTTTCACATATTATACAGCACATTATTATTATTGTTATTATTGTTATTTACATTACTATTATTACTATTTTTACACTGTGCTGCTGTTCTTCCTAACAGTTTGTTTCCTTTGTTTCCTCGCTTTCTGTTTTTTCTTAACTGATGTGTACTACTGTCTCTGTCGGTGTTATGCTGTTTCTAGAACAACAATTTCCCTGAGCTACCCTACCAAAGGGATCAATAAGGTTCTATCTAAGATCAATTTAAATCTGAGTGAAGAATCTGAGTTCACTTCGCATTTCATTAGAATTTATACAATTTTTTTCATTACAAATACAGTGCTGCCAGTTTATTATCACCATCGGTCCAGGATGGAATTATGACTATATCAGGGATATTCTAGAAAGCGGGCTTCAAGATGGTGGCGAGTTCGGGTGTGAAAACTAACCTATATACAGGATCGGCACAATCTACATGGCCTATATTGGACATATTTAGCATGTATTTGGGAAATACAGTATTTAAGTAAAGCAAGCAAGACTTGGTGTAAACTTTGATAGGATTAACTTATCATAATTAACTATCATGATTAACTATCTGAGCAGTTCAGTTATGAGTTACGACATGCTCTACAACAATGCGATTTTCTTTATAATGTCAGACAGTGTGTGAATAACTCAGTGAAGCAGATCTCAGGTGAGCAGGCAACTGACAAACAAACAAAATCATTGCTTTCCGCGTCTGACTGGGGTGCGATATTCTGCAACGCATGACCGACGCTGTAATGATCGGCCAACCATGACTTTAAACAGGCAAAAGTTATTCCTGGACTCAAACTGGGACTATGACAATAAATGGGCTGTTTTACTATAGGTTATATAGGTAATGATTACTTCAATATTTTATGATTACAAATGGGATATTCTATAAAGCGGTATGATATTAAGTGGGCAACACTGTCCCCCCAAAAATGAACATGAATGTAGGAAAAATGCATATTTATGAAGCTCATTTTGCTTTAAAGGTCTCATCTGGTGATTTTTTTTTCTCTTTAATGTTTTCTGGTTTTATAAACTTGTAGGGGTAAAGTATTAGCTGTTGAGGGATGAAGATGCTTAATTCTACCATTCCTGAAACCCTCGAACAACTAAATAGCCTCCCAACCTTCAAGTTAGAAGGGATTTTAGTGAACTGCTTTGTAGCAGGCAAGGAAACAGCAGTCTTCAAGCTTAAACTTTGTATAAACCAGTCCTCACTATCTTCCAGGTTTATTTACTTTATAAAGCTGCTTCTGCTAACTCTGAAATGTCTCAGCCACAAGGAAAGCACACCAAGAGTGAACACAAGAGTTTTTATGATCTCCCAGCATCTGGGAACCTGATGACCCAGTGGCTTACTTATATTTTTGATTTAAATTAACTGAAAAGGACTGGGTGAGTTTTTTCCATTTTCATGTCACTTGCTGAGTTTGCTTCAGTGTAATGCATCTGTTTGCTTCTCTGCAACACTTGGTGCTCACATAAACTATATTTTTGATGCTGCCAAATTCCTAGTAAAGTTGTTCATGTACATAGTCTTCTCTTTCTGTCATCAGACAACAGAATGAGCATGAAATGGTGCTTGAAAAGCACTCCATTAGGACGGCATGTTAATAGGCAGTCACTTCAGGATCACTTTCATTTTGCAATCAGCTGTTTTGCTCTAGAGCTGCAAGGTGGCGCAGTTGGTAGCACTGTTGCCTCGCAGCAAGAAGGTCGCTGGTTGCATGTTCTCCCCGTGCAGTGTGGGTTCTCTCCGGGTTCTCCGGCTTCCTCCCACGCAGTCCAAATACATGTTGAGGTTTATTGGTGATTCTAAATTGTCCGTGGGTGTGAATGTGAGTGTGCTTGGTTGTCTGTCTCTAAGTGTAGCCCTGTGATAGACTGGCGACCTGTCCAGGTGAACCTGCCTTCACCCAAAGTCAGCTGGGATAGACTCCAGCCCCCCACGACCTTGGTGAGAATTAAGCGGTATATAGATAATGGATGGATGTTTTGCTCTACATTGTAAATCACAGACACAGAGACAGTCTTCTTCCTGAATGAGGTATGGACAGCAGCAGTTCAGCTGCTTTTAAAGGTACAGACACTGAAATTTAGAACAAATGTAAAACCAGGGGTTATACAGTCATGATGAAATGGGTCGTCTTTGTGGTATTTTGAGTTAAAAATATGAAAGACACATTCTGAGAACACATACAACTTTCATTAAATTGCTGAAAAGAGTCACACTGTGGTATCTTTCATGACAGCATGCAGCACTCAAGCTGCATGGATTCCACAGGTTTGTGCAAAACCTGATAACACATGTTATCCTAACATGACTTGACAATGTTCCAAAGAGTTTCTTGTGATGTTTGGAATGCGTGTCTTTCTCTGTCTTCAAGTGATTGGAGGGGTTGAGGTCAGATAACTGTGGAGAAAAGTCCTTGACAGTCAGCAGTCTTTGGTCTTCAAGTAGTTCTTGCGAAGCTTTGAGGTGTGTTTGGGCTGCAAACCAGAGGGTGGAGCACGTCTCCGAAGACTGGAATTCTCCTTGGTCAGGGTGGAGTCGATTTGGTGCAGGTTTCCAACTTCAAAGTAGGTAAAACACCCCTAGACTTGAATGTTCTCACTACCATGTTTTGCTGTGGGTTTGATACAGTGTGGTATCTGTTTGTCTCCTTACATATACCCTTCTGTTATTGCCACTATACTCAGACTGAGTTTTATCAGTCAACTGCACTGGATTTTCCAGTCATCCACCCTGAAATACTGTTATGTTCTAGTCCACTCCAAGTGTTTGGCTTTGTTTCCCTTGTGAGAAGTGATTGAGATATGTTCCTTATCCGTTCAAGACCACTACAATTAATTTGACAGAACTTTTATTGATTGGACTCTTACATTTTTTATTTAGCAAATGTTGTGACTGTGATGAAACTTTTTTAACTTAATTTTTTTCTATCTAAATTAACAAAGCTTGAAATATTGATCTTCTGGTGCTGTGGTCACTCTTTGTCTGCCTGATTGTAGACTTTAGATACAAACAATCTAGTTTCCAGGAGATATTGTTGATTTTTGTGCACTTCCCCCATAGAAGTCCCTCATTATTTAGTTAACTATTTGAATATTTATGATGCTATGTGTCACACTACCACAATGCTAGTTAGAAAGTAATGCTCTGCTGGAAACTTGAGACACACTTTTTTTTTTTTTACAAGTCAACAATGGCTGGTTGGTTTGCCTGAACAAGCCACTGATGAGTCAATCAAATTCACATGAGTGTCATCTGAACATGTGGTGCAACGGAAGGATACAACACAATGAAATCTGACCTTCTGCACAAAGGAGCTGTTATCTTTAATTATGCTAATCTGCTTGGTCTTTATCTTACGCACCTAAACTTTTCTAAATCCTTAAACTTTTGGATTGTATTCAGGTTTTTCATGAAATGTCTGCCAGATTTTTAAGTTGGTCTCAGACTTTTGGAAACCAGTGTAAGTGACTAATATTCATTAAACAGTTGAACCACCTTCACAAAACAGTAAAATCTCTCGATCCCAACTCAAATTGAAGAAAGAATCAACTGATGATCCCTATGACCACAGCCGTTTAATGCATCTTCAAACCTGGGGAAAGAAAATCACACAACTGAGTTTTATCTTTTCATCTCCAAACATGATTGTTGAAGAAAAATATGAAACATCAAATTGACTCTTTGTCCTCTTTTCTGTGGGATTCTCAATTGAAATATGCTCACAGCAGGCACATCAGCCAGTTTCTTTGAATATACCACGCCCCAAACACTGATACATGAAAATAATATTACTAATAGTTTTCTTTGTAGTACAGGCATCTGTACTACTGTAAAACCTAGTTCCATTTATCATCCGCTGTTTATTTACTTCTCATCAGGAACGTTCACTTCTAACACTCCACAAATACTTCTCTCATTGTGAGCCCCCAGATTATGTTAGCTTCTCTACAAAAGTCCTTCCAACACACAAAGAAAGAGTCAAGTGGTTGCAGCAAATCTTTTAATTTGTTACTGCTGTTTGTTACACTGGGTTTTTAATCCATAGTATTTTACCAGGCTGTATTTTATTAGTGCCTGTCATTAAAGATAGAGCTGTTAAACTTCAAAAATTTAGTCTACAGCATGGGCCTGCAACACGTGAACATGGCTACTACTAAAAGCTAAAAGCTCAGCTTTAAACACAAACATGGGACTGCTGTGTGATGTGTTTTAGTATAATCTATATTTATATTAACTGGGATAATGTTGCTACGTTTTACTGATGCATTTGAAGCTTTTGCCCATAGACATTGTGAAACTTTGGTAATTCGTCTCAGTGTTTCTTGAATTCCTTCTTAGAATCCTAGCATGCTGGTATCCACATCAGGCAGAGCAAGTAAAATAGGAAAATTCAGCATCTGCACCTTTTAATCAAAGTTTTTGTGAAGTTCAGTTTTCCCTTCAACTTTTATACTGACACTTTGTCAATGTAGTTAAATGGATGTGACACAGGATACACAGGTGATAGGTCTCTCATCAACCACCTTATGTCTGCAGATGATTTGGGATCTGTTTTGTCCGTATAGAGCCAATCTCCAACAATTATGGAGAGTTTGTTTAGCTTATATAAAGGTCTAAATACAAGCCATGTCTCTATTAAAGTTTGAATAACAAATAAAAGGACCATAAACCAAAAACAATAAACAAGAGAATAGGCTGATGGGCCAGTCAAAATTAACAAGAAAAAAGGGAATCAACTCAGACCAAGCCAAAAAGGGTCATAGGATCTGGTTTCCTCCCTATAAACTAAACCCACATTCCAACTAAAACCAACAGAAATAAAGTTGTAAAAACAGGATGGAAAAAGACAGCCAAGCTTCCTGCCCCCCTTTTGATTGATTTTGTCTCAGTCAGACCAGATCTGATACACCTGAGGAAGACAAGGCACCACAAGTCAAAGATCACTGCACATCATAACCAGCAGGGGGAAGCGTGTAACCGGAACTACTCATCACTTAAGGAACTACACCTCAAGGAACCAGATACTGTCAAGTACTTGTAGGATTCACATTTTGTCCACTAGAGGTCAATCTCTACATATGTGTTTGTATTTGTGTGTCAGTTTAGTAGAAACTGACCATGAGTGCAACAGTAGATCTTCAGGTCATGAATCATCAGGATCATAAACATTAAAGGCCAGTAAGGTAGTGGCCTCATATAGCGTTTATTACCAAAGAAAAAAAAGTATTTTTTTTTTTTACATTTTAGTATTTCAAACAACCGTAACAGTGTAAAGAGAGGTTGAAATCATTCACTGGGGCGATTTGAGAATGAGCTTTGAACCCTAAAGCAGAAGTCTGGGATGACATCTTTTGGTTACAGAAGAGATAAGTGAACGATATCTCTCTTAAAAGCAGAACAACAAATACAATCATCCTAAGCAGGTAAGTAAATTAGGTTTCTCTCTACCCTACAGGCCTGTTCCTCAGCCTCATGTAGAACTCCTTCTTTCTTAGCACACACACATATATTTGACATCCTGTTTAAAACGCCTGCACATCCTGATCTGACAAGCACGCCACAGTCCGCATTTGAGTGTGACCATGCAGCCACAGATGCATAACCCATTAGTAGACGATGAGCATCTGCAAAAGTCCCTTCTCTTCCTTATCTCGTCATCCAAGCCCGTCACATGCCTGCTGTTGGAGACATTTTAGGACTGCGGGAGGAAAAAAACAAAAAGACAGATACACGGCCTGCTGCTGCGGCCACCACAGTGCTTAACCCCCTGCTGGGCTATTTTCTTCCTTCCTCTAAGTTTGCAGGAGTGAGCAGTGTGCATGTGTGACTGAGTGGGTGCGTGGGTTTTGTGTGTCTACACGAATGTGCCAGAATGCAGGCAGGCAGGTTTGCGTGATGTTCCCTGTCTTTAAATGGGGATAGAGCTTAGGGATTAACTGTGCACTTCAGGGGTGCAGGAAGGAGGCAAAGAGGAGGAGCGGGAGGGAGGCGCTGACGCCAAAAGGCCTGCCAACACAGTGCCAGACAAGGCTGGTGATCTCTCATTCCCTCTCTCCCTCGTGTGTAAGTGCGTATGTTGGTGCCAGATTACTTTGGCTTTGGTGACACCGCAGACATAACCACGACAGGGCAAACACACACACACTGACCAGCCACAGGCAACAGCGAAAAAAAAAAAAGGGGGGGGACATATAGCAGCACACAAGACTCCTACGAGGCAGCTAGCTCCCTGCGATTATACCTTCAGGAGTATTTATGACAGATCACCTATCACAGTGACAAATTCTTTTTGAGTTATCTTTTCGCACTTGCCTAAAGCTAAGCTCCAGGAGCTCTGCATCTCTTACATCTTCATGTCACAACATTGCATGTGTGTGTGTGTGTGTGTGTGTGCGTGTGTGTGGGTACGTGTGTGGTAATAATACTTTGTAAAAATAGCAGTATTGTGCCGGCAGCTTTCCAAGGCAATGAGATCAACATGAGTTTCTTAGAACATACTTTAAAAAGAAAACAAAGCTGTTATCATTAAATAACTGATTGATTTTAATATTCAAAGCAATACAAAACAACAAAAACACATGCAGAAAGACATTATCAACACAAGCACAGATAGACTCACAAACACAATAATGTATTGCATTTTATTTAACACAGAAGTGGTTGCAGAAGTAAGTCATTTTCCACAGCTTTGGATATTATGGAAGTCCCCCGCAACTGCAAAAATAATTCACAAATGGTATAAAGTATGACTGAGCTGGCGTGTGGTCAGACAACATCCTCTGTCTTCTGATGGATAAAAGAGGAACAACATTTATTAATCTTTTATCACGGACATGTGGCATTGAAGTTCTTAAGTTGAAGGTTTCAAAGAGGGAGTTTATAGGGTCCCCCCCCCCTCCTCTTTTTCCTCTAAAACATTGGTTTCAGAATTTCCTCTCTGACATGGTTCTAAAGAAAGAGAGAAACAGACAACGCAATTTATTTTTGCTAGCTACAGCTGAAAAGGAGCTGATGTTTGAGCTTGTGACTGCAGTTAAATGTCGTAACATACAAAATTACTTCCCCCAGTTTCCTTTTATCTAACCAAATGTACTGGTTTTAGTAAATCAAATGATACTTGCTGCTAGTATATTTTAGTTTCGTTAAGTCATCACTATATAGCAACTTCCAGCAGATGTGTGTTGCAAAATTAGCAATGAATAGAAATAAAATACATGAAACTGGGAAAAAAAAACAACAAAAAAAACCATGTAGTTTCAACATTTACAATCATAAGTTTTCGACAGCTAAACATCAAGAGGAAAGGCCTGGTCACAGTTGCATTTTAAAACACTTATTAATGCAAAATGAGCTGAGATAAGTGGAACTGATCAAGAGGTGCAGAGCACCAGCGCACATATTTTACATGAAATACCGTTTGGGAACTTAACAGGCAAATTTGCGATGTGGACAAAGAGGAGACCCCTTTGAAAAGAATCCAAAATCAAGAAGCTGTTGAAACCATTGAAGGAAGAGAAGTAGTTTGCGGAGACTAGAAACAAGAAAAGACTTGATGTAGGGTACAAATATGAATAAACTGTGCAAATCTCTGGTCTCATCGACAGCTGAGGTAGAGAGATTACTAACAACTAAGAAGCCACATCTGTCAGTAACTTTTGAAAAAATAAAATCACTTGCAGGCCCAAGAACAAAGTTCCAGGGGGAGTAGACAGACATGTGGAGAGAAACTAGAACTAAGCCATCACCACTTAGTGATAACATGTGTCCAACTTTCTAGACACAATTCCTTATTTTGGGGCATTTTTCCTTTATTCAAGTTAGTTTAGAATGAGAAAGAGAGAGGTCTGACATGTTTGAAAGAGCTCCCGGGTCTGTGCCTTATCCATGAGGCTACAGGGGCACCTGTCACCAACTAGTTCACCAACTGCAAGCACATCACCGAGGCCTCCAGCGCCGCATTTCTTGACAAATTCGCTGTGCCACTTTTTAGTGTGACAGGGGCCTTGATGGTGAGATTTAAGTTGTTTCTCAAGGCATAAAGACATCAACATCAACATTCACCCTACCACCCACGCAAAGATACACCCAGCAGCTCTACCCTCCCCATCCCCCCCCCCCTCAACCCATAACGTCTCTCCATTTCACAGACATTCGCTCAAATGGTTGCGTGTGTTTCCTCGGCTCCTATCTGCTCCGTGTCCTGTGATTTATGTTTCCCCCGTCGGCCCAAAGGCACG
Organism: Stegastes partitus; assembly: GCF_000690725.1. Classification (NCBI taxonomy): domain Eukaryota; kingdom Metazoa; phylum Chordata; class Actinopteri; family Pomacentridae; genus Stegastes; species Stegastes partitus. Next base: position 919,251 of record NW_007577793.1, read on the forward strand.
GAGGAAAATGTGATACGGTGAAGGTGGGCGCGGAAGGTGGAGGGTGGGGTGGAGGGGTTGAGGGGTGGGGATCCCTCAGAGGAGATGAAGGGAGGAAAAAGGAGTGAAATATTTGTCTTTTCAAAGGATGCCAGACATGTGTTTACACTTTCTGCCCACTTTCACCATAAATAGTTTTCTCACCCTCGGGGTTGCGCGCTTGCATGTGAACCTCTGTACAAGCATATGTGTGTGTGAGGGGAAGAGGTTGGAAAATGTGTCGCGTTAAAGCAGTGAAAATAGCTGTTTGTCATATGATTTGCAATAATTACTTTTTTAAGGTTGACAGGTTTTTTTGTTTGTTTGGTTTTTTTGCAGTGTTTAAAATGCACAATCGCACGCGGATGCTCTCCACATGTCATTGATTATACATTTACAAGAGCCTGCACTGCGAAAATGACAGTAATTTCTTTAAACTATTTTAACATCTGCCAGTTGTGACAGAATTTCCTTTGTTTCCATGAAGCCTGTTTGGAAGCCATTTTTGGATCTTGTATCTTTGTCGCTTTTAAAGCCAATTTCTGGAAAATTTCTGGAAAATTCCTTGAAACTCAAAGAAACTTGATTCATTCAGGAGGAAAAAATTTTTTGGATTTATCTCATGTTTTGGGAGATTTTCTTTTCTTTTGCTTTGTGTTTCCGAGTTGATAATGACAGCGTGAGTCATATTACAGGCGTGGAGGTGTAGCTGCGGTCAGATAGACATTATTTATCGGGTCAGCCAGACCCGGGCGTTTAGATTCATAACGATTCGGATTACAATGACACAGGCTTAGCTTCCCCTGGCAGAGTTATGGTGACCCTTCAGGCAGAGCTCAGTCCCAAAACAAACGCTCACATGGTTCCATTCCTTCACTCCAATAAAGCCCACATTTCACAGTGTGCTCACATGGAAACAAACAGATAAGATTATACCGCTGTGTTTTAATGTGTGGATACAGACAGGGAGAGTTCAGTGTGGCCCAGTGGTGGGCTATTTGCAAAGCTGTTTGCTCTAAAATGGATTATGTGGGAATTTATATCCTTAAACAAATCAAATAATGGGAACACTTTGCACAGGACATTGTGTATGTGTGTGTGTGTGTGCGTATGTGTGTGTGCGTTTGTGTTTAGCCAATGTGCAGAGACATGAAGGCTAACCTGCTGCCAACTTGGTTTTTCTTGGAAGCGGAGAGAGAGCAGAAGATGTTGACATTTTGGCAGTGGAGGGAAGCTGCTGTTCCATCTGCATCTGAAAGGTCACTGCGGTGGGTTTTAGAGCGCAGTATGTGTGTTACTGTGTGTGTGTGTGTGTGTGTGTGCGCGTCTGCCCCTGTGCCTGCCAAAAGCAATGTGTTTAATGTGTGTGTCTTTCTCATCAATTCTGTGTGAAAAGAGCAGAGGAGAGCTATAAACAAAGATGCTGGAAGTGTTGGGCATAGCACAAACATAATAGTAGGAATCCACCCCCCACCTCTCTCGCAGACACACACGTACATCTATACACACACATTCCTGCTTTGAAGATGTTTATAGGAACTATGTGGGAACAGACTCGAAGCAAACATGAGACATTTTCGGTAAAACAGGCCTTAAAGAATCCCGTCTTACTGACTGAGTTAAGTCCTGATCGTACTCCAGGATGACAGGACAAATTCAATCATTTCAGGTCACGTTACAGTCCAGTGTTCACTTTCTTTCTAGCTTTATTTTGGTCTCCACTAATTAAATACGGAAATATCCCTCTCTTTGGTTGTTAAATGCTCCAATGTGTTCACCAGCTAGACGCTAACTTTGCCTGTCTGCCCATCGGTGCTGCGTACAGTCGGTTAAGCAGAGCTTATCATTGAAAACAGATGCCTGCTGTGGTTGAAAATCATCAATGAGAGCGGGGAGTAGGAGGCGAAACAGTAAAGCTGTGGGCTGCAGAACCAAAACAGCGAGCTGAAAGATAATAAAATGCTCCATAAAGCTGAGGGAAACTTCATAGTAAAGAACTGTCTGTGGGTTTGCCACCATGAGAGGCTTTTTTCTCAGTTGATCTATTAATAACATAGAAACATTGATTAGTGCAGCTTTAGGGTGTTTGCTAATAGTCAACTGGGCTCACTACTTCTTAATTAGAATAAATGTAATCAATTTTAGAAGTAATTCATCCCCACAGAGTCCTGTAAAAGGAGCGAATTTGGACAGCTTGGATACTGAACAGAGAAGCGCCTGGAACTCAAAATGCAGACATTTGTGCTGGCTGTGGTCTACAGCTGTAAGGGCAACTGGTGGTGAGTTGTATCAAATGACAGGAAGGGCTGGGGCTCATGAGCACAAACCTACTGTAAGGATAAGCAATGAATGTTCATTTTGGAAATAATGTCACCTTTAGGAGATTTTTCATGTGAACCAAAGGAGGCTGACGAGAAGGACTGACAGCTGATCCTTTGCTGTGGAAGCAGCTGTGAAGAACTGCGGCCAAAATATGTTCACTGGCTGTCATGGTGGCGTCTGCAGTCAGATGAGTAACTCAGGGCATTTACGTTCCGGATCCAGAGCCTTATATTGACACTGAGCAACACAGAATCCATCCTGGTCATTTAACCACAGACAAGCTTTTCACAGTGTCAAGGATAATACATTAAAATAGAGAGATTAGTTGATGGTGTCAGGGTGTTGCATTGATCTCTAAAGGGAAAGTGTCCCGTGAGAGGCATCTGCAGAGTGTGAAAAGCCACAAGGTTAGCCGGACTTTACACACTTATTGTGAGTGTTAAGTTTGCAGTCTTGGCACTAAGTCAAGCTCTTTCAAGCTGGGTGTCAGATGTGCTGTTTATGATGTTCATGGAAGGTGCCAGAAAGAACCCAGTACCCAGTTTAGTGACATTGCAGTGGCATCTCTGTTTATTGCAGAAAATATTGACCTTTTGGTCTCACTGGATGCTACACTGGTACATTTTACAGTCTTCAAATGTGAGACTGTGATTCTGCCATGAAAAAAAATTGGAGCAACTGATTAGTATCTAAAGGTCTCATTCACATAGAGAGTGCAGAAACCAAAATATGGAAGTGTGTGTTGTGGTAGTGAAAAAAAGCCTGTAAGACTGAGTGGTAGTAGGTATCATGTATACTTCTAAAAAAAATACAGAAACTTTTGAATTAGGTTTTAAATGAGGAGTGAATGAAGCTGTCTGATTGTGTGGACGTGTATACAAACACATACCTCTGTGGACGTCCCCTGTGTGTTTGTGTGATGGGTTTGGATGTGTACAAGACACACATATGGGGAGCATGAGTGATCAGACATGTGAATGGAGAACATGTGCAAGATAACAGGAATTCTTCTTGGATACACTGTGTGTCTGAAGTGCTTCATATAAAAGCTGGGATCAAAGCTGTAGGGCTGCTGCTGCAGACTGTCTGTCTGATTCTTCTACAGATTGATTTTGTTAAATACCCACTTTTTCTACAAAAAAAAAAAAAAAAGTTGGACTTTGAATGTTCAATGTACCTTCAGACATATTCTTTTCAATATACATCCTATTTCTCTCTTTGATAACCTCAACCCTGTTTAATTTCATGTTAAGGAATTGCACAGTGGACAGTTTTTGTTCAGTGGCAATGCAGCAGGTGGTGCAACAATGATACAGTGCAGCGGAAGGGTGTGGAGGCCCGTGACATGAGAAGCCCAGCAGCCTTGTCAGCAAACAGTGTTGCATGTTTTAAAGTTCCTCTTCAGTTGTTGATAAAACCCATAAAAACTACTGTCTGTGTTTCAAAGTTACATATTTAGATGCTTTTTGTTCCCCATGAAAATGATCCCTTACTGCCTCACAATGTCTTTGATGTGACTTTACACCATTGCTTTGTCTGGAATGTGCAGTTCGAGCACACCAGCTCAACCATGGCTCTGATCAAACACTGTAAAACTAGTCTGCGCTATACAATCCAAGTAATACTGGGGTAATTCAGTTATTCATGTTTGAACTAGAAACTGATTCTGAAAAAGAAGATGAATATGCCTCACCCTGCAAGTTGACAGGATTGGTTCCATTAGATTGCTACAAAGCAAACCCTGGAAGCCTGAATCTGTGTGTTTGAGATTGTCATTGATGTGTTGCAGTTGCAAGGTGAAAATGCTCAGCCTTGGCATCTTCCTATTTCACTCATAGTGTGTCTTACAGCATATGAAAACACCATATGGGAATGCTAAAGTAAAAAAACAAAACAAATTGATTTTCAACTGAAAGGGCTCTTTAAAAATGCTCTGACAGTCTTCCTTTGACCTTATGTTTTAGCTGACTGCCGTTCACTATGTTGCTATAGTAATCCATATGGTAGTCATTTTAACATTTTAAATGCAAATACATAAATCTTACATATGCTAATATGGAAAAAACATGTCTCTCAGAGAGTAGATAGCACCACTCTCCACATTGTTTCCATATTTTTTTATGATGTATTCAACAGTGTATGGTCACAACAGTGTCTCTCACACGTGTGCTTTATGGCCTAACTGATAAAACTTTGACAGACTGTCACACTTTCTGCTAACCATGCTGCATATTTTTTCCACAATGGACACTTCACCCTCTGAACCATAAGTAGTTTCTGAGTGTTCACTGCTATCAAATTTTAACTGTCTGTGCGCTCAGTTTTCACTGCAATATATAGTTCAGCCCCTCTGTGGAAACAGAACATCCAAGTTGCATTGAGGAGTGCAGAATTTTTTGTTTTAACTGAGAAAATAAAGGTTCGTTTTGGCAAAATTTTAAACGAGACCTAAAACTCATAAACTGATTTTGATTAAATCATAGAATATAGGCTTAGATTTAAGCAATCTTAGCAACAAAACTGTGCTTCACTCATGGATTATTTAAGGAATATCCAGATGGTGAAAATCTGAGGTTTTTTTTTCAGTACTAACAGTACATCAGCATTGACAAATGCTGTAATTATGGTAATTATTTCAAGACATTGTTCTTATCATCCCACCTGCTGATTTTGGTGTGCAGAGGCTTAAAATATACTGATTAAAAAGTTTTTTCTATTTAAATTTTTTTCCGCTCTATTGGTTAAAATCTGGGCTGCAAGGTGGATCAGTGGTTAGCACCATTGCCCTGCAGCTAGAAGGTCGCCTGTTCACGTCCCAGTGATCTTTCTGCGTGGAGTTTGCATCTTCTCCCCGTGCAGCGTGAGTTCTCTCCAGGTTCTCCGGTTTCCTCCCACAGTTCGAAAACATGTTGAGGTTAATTGGTGATTCTAAATTGTCCATAGGTGTGAATGGGAGTGCGCATGGTTGTCTGTCTCTAAGTGTAGCCCTGTGAGAAACTGGTGACCTGTCCAGGGTGTCTCCTGCCTTCACCCTGAGTCAGCAGGGATAGACTCCAGATTGTTTGTGTCTCCATCAATACAAGACCTAAGACAGGGGTGTCGAACTCCGGTCCTCGAGGGCCGCAATCCTGCAAGTTTTAGATGTTTCCTTCTTCCAACACACCTGATTCAAATGATCAGCTCATCATCAAGCTCTGCAGAAGCCTGATAACGATCCTGATCATTTGAATCAGGTGTGTTGGAAGAAGGAAACATCTAAAACTTGTAGGATTGTGGCCCTCGAGGCCCGGAGTTCGAGACCCCTGACCTAAGACATTTTATTCCAAATGAAATCCTTTTCCTTTGACATGCAACTGGCGTGCACTCTTTGCATGCACATTTGTGAGGTCTGCATGTTAAACACCAGCTAATGTGTGTGTCAAGGAGGAATTGTGTGCTGACGGCACAATGGCATGGTAATAAAACACATACTTGCATGATATTCTGCATACATGCATGCATGTAAGACTGTGAATATGTAAGTACTTTGTTTGCTGGTGTGCATGTCACTTTGATCATATGTTGGAGGTGTATGTGTGAATCAGAGTTAATGTCCAATTCCCTGCGAGGGATTGCCATATTTGCATGAGAGAGTGTAAGTGCGTGTGTGTTCGTGTGCTAACAGTTGAAGCAGGGGCCAAGGTCTGATGAGAAGAGTGCTGTGCGTGTTTGCATGTGACCGCGTAGGAAGAGGGAAATAAACGTGATGGTGAATCGGATGCTAAATGAGGAGTGGACGCGGCGGGCAGTAAGTGTGTGAGGAGTAGTATGTGTGAACCGCAGTCCTAATGAAATGTGAAAGCCCTCCAAGTCACCTCTGCCCTCCCCCTCCTGTAGTCCCTCTGTCTCGCTCTCTCTCTCACACACACATATCCAGGTCTATTCTCTCGTATTCCCTCTTTCACACACATAAACAGACATGCATGCACAGTTCGTGTTAACATGGAAGCGTTAGCGTGGAAAGAGGTGGGTCATGGCCCCTCTCTGTCTTCTCTATCCTGCGAGGCAAGGCTCTCCCTGGGCATGTTGATAGTACAGCTGGCAGTTCGGGAGCCTCCAGACACACTCACACACACACACATGCATCCATGCATGCATGCAGACAGTGGCACGCTAGGCAGTAGGTCATGAAGCTGCTGGCGTGAAGGATAGACACCAGGGTCTGACACCAGAAAAGCAGACAGCTTCACTGACATGCACTAGGGAGCATTACCAGGATAACAATGGCGTGTTTCACTATGACTGCGTGTGTCTGTGTGTGTGTGGGGATAGGTTTAGGCAATATTGTATGACAGCAGCATGCTCCAGAATGTGCATGTGTGAAAGAACAAAAAACACTTAGCGAGCACCTTTGTCCTTGGTGGTGTCTGTGTAAGAAAATGTGACGATAACATTTTTGACAACTTACCGTTCGAAAAATCTATCAGTGCAACAGCAACGTAACTTAACAACTACAGCCAGGCACGGCAGACCTGTCAAGTTTTGGATTATTCCACATGATGGCACAGTGTATATGGGACTGCTGTATGAACGCTTAGCTTTTCCTTTTATTAAGTCAAAATCAAAATACAACAGCAAATGCGTAAGAAAGGAATCAACAGTGTGTTTATCTGGTCTGAAGTAAGCTGCGTTTATTGACACGTCTGGCTATCAATCTTACTGATTACAGTGATCAAGTGCTACCTTTCAAAGCCATATAAAATGTATTCACCATGATGTTGTGGGGCTACAGATTATGTTCAAAAATATCCATTTGCAACTGGCAGGGCATAGCTAACATAAGTTGTTGTCTATCTTGTCTTGCGCCATTACAATGAAAGATGTTAACAGCATGGCAAACCTAAGCACATTATCTAAGGTAATGTTGGATTTATCCAGACACAGTGGTTTGACATTCTTCTCTTGGAACATTAAACATACTGTTAGAGCAATAAAGCATACATCTATTGTCTTGTTTGACCAAAAATGTATCGTTACACATTGTTATGCTGGAATGAAATGCGGCCTCATCTTGTAATTTTCTGGAATACAAGGAATAAATTGCTTTACACTCCATTACTGTTCAAGAACAATGTTTCTGCAGTGTATTACCACTGCTTCTACAATAATCATCAACTGCTATATTTATCTTTAGCCCATCGATATATCATAGGAATTCAATACTGTGCTAAAACTTGACATCCACGAGCTTGATGAAAATTGCTTACCTACTACATGAAGAAAAAAAGCTTTATACCTTTTGAATTTGCTTCAGTGTCACACGGCCCAATGCATGTGTACATTAATATTTCCCCTACCAGCCCCACTCACTCATCCCTCCTTTAGATTTTACATTTTCTTGACATTATGCAAATAAAACTTTTCATATTCAAAGTAGAATGAATTACAACTGACCTAGTTTTCAACTGAATTTGTCCTTTCATCAGTATAACGTATGCCTTATTTACAATAGTAGAATAAATACTTTTAAGGCAACAGTGCATTTTTTTGTTGCAGTAGTACAAGTGACCAACAAAGGGGTCAGCAGTGCTGAATTGAAGAATGATGAGGTGTTTAAAGTTGACCTTAAAGCAAAACAGAGAAATAAAAACAGAATTATATACCCTTTATATTACTTGTGAAGTAAATAAGTTGATCCAAATGATCCAACACAGATAAAAGAATAATTGTGTGTAGATGTACTATAGATGACTTGTGTGGGAAGGTGAAGTGGGATAAACCCTTTCGTTCTCAAGAAAGCTCAAAAGTTTTAACACATGGTGGCTTTATCTTCTACACGTAGGCAGCACACTTCCGAGCACACAGGCACATGTACACACACACACACACACACACACACACACACACACACCCATCCAGCACACTTGCAGCTGTGCTCCAGATGGGTCAGCAGTCCCCCAGTGAATCATGCAATCTCTATGACTTAACCGTTGCACAAAGACAGTAGCAAGAAGCACATTTTCCATATTACCACCTCCTCCCTACTGCTGCATCAACTCCCACCTCTATCTGTGTTTTAGTTTTCCTCTCTCACGTTTACTCTCCGTCTCTCTTCTTGACCGTTTAATGCTGTCTTTGTCTGCCTCCCTATCTTGCTTTCTCTGGTTTCTATTAGAGTCTTCTGTGGTTTATTCCATCTCACCGTGACTGTTACTGTGTTTCCCTTTCCAGCAATGTGTCATCTTTTTACTGCAGCAGCCAAAAGTGTTAGGTAATGTCATTTCCTCTCACCCTCACTTTCCTTTTAATTTGTTCATTTTTCACCCACTTGGGTTTATAATTTACTGTAAATGTTCATTTAATTTAACAATAACAAGATTTAACTGAGTTACAGTTCTGTTGCAGCTCACGTTGCTGTATTCTGAGTTTAGTTCTCTTTTGTTGGCCTTGTTCAGTTGCCCAGTTAGTTCATAATCACCTTCGCTGTTTATTTTCTTCTTATTTGGGTAAATACAAACTTGCCTATTTGGAATTTTAAAGCATGCAATGTGTCTTTTGCTGCTTAGTGAATTAGTTGGACACAAAAAAAAAATCACCAGCTTTCTTGTCGAGCATTTGAGCCAGTACCAGTAAGGCCAGGAGATGGTTGGTTTATTTCTGTGTAAAGATTGAAAACAGGGAAAAACAGCGAGCCCAAATCATCTGGTAACATGATAAATATTATCTGTGTACAAAACCTAAAGTGTAAAAATGACAAGTTGCTCTTTTACAACATTAGTGATCAAAATATTTATTGACCGCACTTCTTTGATTCTGGTTGACTTTACATGACTGTCGAACAAATAATTTCTCACTTTCTACAAGTGTAACAATATACAAAATATTCTGTACAGTAGATTAAAAATTATGCATTAGGTAATATTTTCGTCATATATACTGTTAAATCTAAAAGAAAATCATGTGCAACATAATAAACTAACCATTGTTACTGCACTTTAAACTCTAGGAAGACATTTGGACAAAGCTTTGTCTGAATAAACTTTATTTTCACCATCACAGTCTGACCAGAGGCTTTCTGCTTATGTTCAACAAGGTTCCTGTTCCTGATTATGTGTCAGCAGAGAAGTTTCAGGTTCTAGCTATGTAGGGAGGCCCACTAAAACTTGCAATGTGAGTTAACACATCATACAGTATTAATAAAAAAATTCCAACTAACCCTCCTAGCATGCTATAGCTGATAGACAACAACTGGCACTCTGCCAAAACGTCCCCGATGGAACTTCACTCTGGAATTTCAGTTCCAGGAGGCGACTATGTAGACATAAATAGACTTCTGACAATAACTATTTGGATAACAGGGTTTACTGAACCAAAAAAATTTTATACCGACCGTAGAGAATATTCAGAATATTCAGTTGAGCACATGAGTACTGTTACACCCCTACTTCCCCATTCCTTCCTGTGACATCACAAATAATTGATTGTCATATATATGGGATCTAACATGTTTCCCT
>NW_007577793.1:929916-976895 GCF_000690725.1 Stegastes partitus
TCTCAGCCTCCTAAGACGGTTTAACCCTCAGATTCAGGGGGAGCAATTTGGATTCTATCCAGGCCATAGAATCGTATACCAGCTCTTTAACCTTACAGAACTCCTAAGGCGCTCATGGGAGTTTGACCAGCTAATCCAAGTGTTTTGTCGATTTGGAAAAGGTCTACGATTGTGTCCCCAAGACCAGGCTCTATGGGTGGAACTGCGGGAGTCTGAGGTATTGGGTTACAAGCCATTTGGTTCCTATACAACCAAAGTGAGAACTGTGTTCACATTCTCAGTATAAAGTCAAACACGTTTCCGGTGCATATTGGACTCCACCAGGGCTGCTCCATGTATCTGTTCCTGGTTTTTGTCTCTATGGACTGGGTCTCAAGGCTTAGCCAGGGTGAGGCAGGTGTCAAGTTTGAGGACCCCAGGATTGCGTCTCTGCTTTTTGCAGATGATGTGATACTGTTGGTTTCATCAGACCGTGACCTTCAGCACTCACTGGAGTAGTTTGCAGCCAAGTGTAAAAAGCTGGGATGCCAATCAGTACCTCCAAGTCCGAGGCCATGATTCTCTGCTGGAAACCAATGGATTGCTACCTCTGGGTTGGGTAGGAGCTGTTTCCCCAAGTGAAGGAGTTTAAGTATCTCGGTATCTTGTTCACAAGTGATGAGAAAATGGAGAGTAAGATGGACAGGCAGCTTGGTGTTGCATCAGCATTAATGTGGGCATTGTACCGGACTGTCGTGGTGAAGAGGGAGTTGAGCCCAAAGGCAAAACTCTCGATTTACCAGTCCATCTACGTTCCAACCCTTACCTATAGTCATGGGGAGTGACCGAAAGAACAAGATCGTGGGGACACGCAGCCGAAATGAGTTTCCTCCATAGGGTGGCTGGGCTCAGTCTTAATGATAGGATGAAAAGCTTGGACATTAAAAGGGAGCTCAGAGTAGAGTTGCTGCTACTTTGCATTGAAAGGAGCCTGTTGAGGTGGTTCGGACATCTGATTCGGATGACTCCAGGGAGACTTTCTTTGGAGGTTTTCTGAGCACGTCCGCCTGCGAGGAGAAGACGATCTAGACCCAGAACTTGCTGGGGGGATTATATATCTCATGTGGCCTGGGAACACATCTGGATCCCCCAGGAAGAATTGGAAAGCTTTGCTGGGGAAAGGAACATGTGGAATGACTTGTATCATCTGCTGTCTCCGTGACCCGACCCTAGATAAGCAGAAGAAAATGGATGGGATGGAAAAACAGCAATGGCGAAAAGTAAGAATAAAGTCTGTACCAACGTTTGGGTAAAGCTGTAACACATGTTTCCCACCAGGCACTAGTTCTTCTTAGCCTCCCTCAAATTAAGGACTGATAATGCTGCTGGACATGGAATTGTCACAAAGCACTCAAAGAGCAGCTTGTCTTCTGTGTATGTAAGCAGTAGTAGCAAGAGTTTGTTTTCTTCGAAAGAGTGGTCTCATGATGGAAGTGCAAAATCCGGGAAGAACATATCCTTACTGATACGACACAATTAGGAACATCATGGTCATGTTTTGGTGGTGGCTCAGCAGTTAAGGCTTTGGGCTACTGATCGGACAGTCGGAAGTTTCCAGCATTTTAACAAGCTGAAATATGCGAAAGGACAATTTTGCCTCAGATGGCCTAATACACTATATAAAATGATAAAATTAAAGATTTTCCAAAGGTCTCAATTTCTGCCAGTCTATACTAAAATGTAATCACAGACTTTTCCAACTACCAACATTATTTCTAAACCACAAGGTTTAAGAGGTTCTGAAACACAGACGTGTGAATACTATGCATAAACACAGCAAAGGTTATACATTTTAAAGTAATAAAACATTAGTGTGAATGTAGCTGGAGAGGTGCTAGTAGATTAATTTTGTTAGCTTAAATCCGGACAGAGTGAGATTAGATTTTCCTTCGTTTCCAGTCTTGATGCTTTATTATTGACCTCAGCATACTTTCTATGCTGTTCTATAATACCTTTTTGTTTTATTTTTTTAATTTTAACTTTTCTTGATTTAATTAGATTCTACCTTATTGTCACTGAACAAGTACAAGCCGTAACTAGTTGTCCTTACTTTTGTGTAGGTAATTGTCATGATGTCCTGAGCGGTTTTCACCACATGTAAAGGCTGTGCCACACTGTCACATGCTGTGTCAGTGTTCTCTCAGCCAGCACCCAAGAAAGTACAGTAACTGCTGTTCTTTCTTGATGATCCTTAATGACTTGGTGGAGTAAGACAGACCTTCCCAAGACGCAGGCTGCAAGAATGTGAACCTTCTGCCAACACCATAGTGTTACCTGCAAACTGGATGATGGAATTAGTGTCATGCAGAGCTTTGAAGTCATAGGAGAAGGACTGGGCTAAGGACACAACCCTCTGGGACTCCAGGGGCCTCATTTATCATCAGTGCATAGAAAAGGTTCTAAATTCTGTCGTACGCATAAAATCTAGAGTGTGCATAAGTACACACATCAGTGTCGATAAATCCCACTTGTTCTAAACCACTGTGCTCATGCACGTTGTCTTCAGATATGCCCCCAAATTGACCATATTCGGTAACAACACGCCTCTTTATAAGCAAGTGAAGATTTATTTTTTCCTCACCTGTCGACATCATCATGGCGAAAAGGGCGAAAAAAAGAAACTTTCCTGAAACTGAAATCAAGGTACTTGTCAGCAAGGTTGGGGCAAACCAGAAAATATTGTTCGGTGTGTGAAATGTTGGGACAAGCAGCAAAAGAAAAAATGTTGCATGGGACAAGACAACCACCACAGTTATTTTTCAAATTTTTAAAAAAGTGGGTTGACGTTAAGTTCAGTGTCAAAAAACACACTACAGCCCAAGAAAGAGAAATGACTGAAACTGAACGTTCACCCAGTGGATAACCCTGATCACCTACAGATGAGATGTTTTAATAACCATACTAAGTCCAGCTAAAGCATTTCCACACTCTGTAACACTCACCAAAAAGCCAGCCATCTTCAACAGCTCCTGCTTGGAGACGCACCCACAGAGCTGTTCTGCACGATAAATGAGTCGTGTGTTCCTCCAGGCCACCAGGCAGCAAGATTGGATAGCCACAAATGTGCATCGCAAATTATTTGCACGTTGATTGAATAAAACCCTGTTCTATTAACGTAATTAAATTTGTTTAGTGATGCTGCTTGATTGCGATGTGGGTGCAGTCTATGGTGCCACTTATGTTTGGGAATCTAAGACGACGACGGCTATTCGGACATCAAAATTGGTATCCTGATTCCAGCACAGCGAACGAATAGTCGGCTATTCGGCTATTTGGATCCAGCCCTATATGCCACCACTAGATTATGTGCATACGCACGGTCAGAGTTGTACGTGTATTTACGCACCTTCTTAAGTTTAAGTACAAGTTGATAAATTCCATACTTTGCATAGAAATGTTCGTATGCACTCACTACACACACAACTGTGCGTATGCACTGATGATAAATGAAGGATCTGTCTGTAGTCTCTGGCCACCCTGATTCTCTTCTTTGTTGGCTTCACACATTTGATGACGGGGTTTGTTTGAGAAGCAGGATACAATGGCAGGTGGCCATATTGTTCTACGTGGGGGAGGATGATGACTTTATGAGTCTCATTGGCTTTTGTTTTAAAGTTGGTCCTGTTTCTTGTCTCCTCTGGTGTGAGATTTGGGGAGTGCAGTCCTCAAGTTGCAGTGATTGAAGTCCCCAAGCAATAAGAAAAGCAGCTTCCAGACAGGCTGTTTGTTACTAGCTTATAGTCGAGTGACCTGCCTGCAGCTATGATTGTTTGTGATCCCAAGGGGCAAAAAGGGCCTGTACCTCATTACTAGGAACTCCAGTGAAGCAGGGCAGCGAGTAGCAACGACAGCAACATCTGTATATCTAGAATTTTTAACATAGATGTACACGCTTTGCTTTTGTTGTCCTCTGCTGTTTTGCTGCTTGGTAGCGATGTTCTCAGTAAACCCTCCTTTTGGTTGCAACTTCTATGTTGGCACCCTGCTCATCCTATCAGCTATGGTGATGTACAATCTCCAGGTATTTTTTGTGATCTTCTCTAGTTGCCAATCTAGACTCTGTCTAAACAAAAAGTTCATGATTTAATGATGTCCAGCAGGGTTTTCACTCAGTAACAAGATATTACCATGTGTTCTCAACAATAAAAGCACACAATGATTAACTTGTTCATACTGCCGCAAATACTGCACATAATGCAACTGAGTCTGATGATTTGAAATGACAAATGGATCAACCGTGCATTATAGTTACAATCAGATAATAAACTACACATTCAAGAGCTGACAGGGGGAATACATATTAGTTTTAAGCCAAATGAAAAAGGAAACCCCAGTTACTTGCAGCAAAAAGACGGTGGTCAAAATGCTAATGCCGCTAATCTAAAACTCACAGAGGCATAAAATGAACACAAAAAGACATTTGCAATTATATGTATGACAATCAATCATTAACCTAAATTTCATCATTGTGACAGCCCTAAAATGTTTATTAACATCAGCCAATGAGCAAACTACTGCCAGTAACTGGACTGGTGTGGTACATTAAGCCATGGTGAACTGTCGGATGCATTAAGCTCTGAATTCTGCTTCAGTGTGGTTTAAGGAAAAGTGTGCATAACGGTTGGTATGACGTGTATTGTGTGTTGGCATTTTTCTAATATAGGATGTACTTGCCTTCACCTGAGGGTGTGTGAATTTGCAATTAGGTGCTCAAGGCTGTGAAATGTTGATACTGTGACAGAGGAGGGGGAAGTGTGGCATTTCTAGATGTATATTATAGCAGCAAGAACCAGTCTAACAGGGATTGGTATTGTGTATACTTTCTAGTGTCACATTCTGGTTTGAAAAGGTACAACAAAAGAAGGAAACCACACATAGGTCTTAAATTTTACGCAATGTTGAATTAAAATGAGGCATGTTTGTGAGCAGGTCAGCAGTGTATACAGTGTCTGACTGTAATTCAAACATGTCAAACAATATCAAAAGTCAGTGAAAAAATGAGCTTGGTCACATTTCCTTTCAAAATAGATCCAAGTACTTCAAAAAAGGAATTATTTAAGTTAAACACTTACATATTTTAGGTTAAAATCTTTTTAAAATCTTCTCCTACTCAGAAATACATCATTTATTCACAATTAAAGATACTATGGGCCTTTCTTTTACAGAAAGAGTGGAGTTGGAAAGCCTCACATGTCAGGAGAAAAGACACCAAAACGATGCAAAATGCAAAATTCTTCTTATGTAATTCATAAACAATTCAAGAAAACATTTGGTTTGATTCAAACATTTATCACCACTGCCTTTTCAATCATCTCTAACCATTACAACACACTTACTGACCATGCAGAGAGAGTTTTTCTGTCTGAAATGGATCTAATTGAACCGCTGCATAAGGCTGGAGCTTGAAAAAAGTATTTTAAAGAGCTGGCCATAAAGAGGGAAAGGAGTGTGCCAGTGCATGGATGTGAAACACAAACCAGAAATAAAGATCAGTTGTTAAGCAGGTGGAAGAGAGTCAGCACGTCTGATGTGTAGACTCCTGAACCCAGCCTGTTCAGGTGTGCTGCTTCACTGACAAGGTCTCAGCTCCACCCTTTGATTTCCTGGAACAACATAAAAGCTCAGTCAACCAGAGAAGAGAAGATGAGACCAACCCTGAACCCGTCACTCTGAGACGGCTGAAAAGCTTCGTAGCCACATGCACAGACTAAAGAATGCCGATGTGGGAACATTTGCATGTGAGTCATTTTTATATGTTGATCCTTACTTAAAAGGAACTGAGTCATTCCATTCTCTTTTTCTTCCAAATAATCTTTTCCCTCTACTCCGGGTGCATTCAGTGGGTGTGTGAAAGCAGCAGGCCAGGAGGTGGAGCTAAAGTCTTCATATTTTACTATCAGGAGACAAATTAGTATGTTATTAACAAAGTGAACCTGATAGCTAGTGGTGCCCTGTGGAGAGACTGTCACTTGTTTTGCTCAGTTTAAAGGAGAGGTGAGAGATCGGTGTCAGATACAGAACACCACCTCCAGAGAGCTGGTGGGGATTCAATGTGTTGCTCAAGGACAATTCAGCAGGGAGTGTGTTTATCCTCAGAAGGTCATGAACTGTGGATGGAGGACAACTTGTTGTTCATTATACCACCGTGCTGCCTACATTTCATGGACTTTGTGTCATAGAAAGATGATGTATTTTCAGTTTTTTTCTCTCCTCTCCTCTCCTCTCCTCTCCTCTCCTCTCCTCTCCTCTCGTGCCACTCCGCCCTCTTGCCAGGAAATGAGGTGATTGATTCTGTTTCAAACCCTGCCGCAAAACAAAGGCAACTGCTGCGCACATGCTTCCTGTGCAGAACGTACAGGGATAAAGTTCAGACTCTGTGTGAGTCAGTTGTCCTACAACCCACACAAATACACCGGTGGGCATTCGTGTGCAGTGCACGTACTCTCTTTTAAAAACAGCATGTACACACATGAACAAACACACACGAACCTTTCACCTTTAGCTCCATTACCCATAGTTCATCTCTGACACTTATTGCAGCTTTATTGCATAACTGTTGCGGTTGCCATGCAAGCAGGAACACATGCAGAACAATGTACAGAACAAAGTGTGTGTGTGTGTGTGTGTGTGTGTGTGTGTGTGTGTGTGTGTTTTTCAGTACCCTATGGTGCATCAGAGGCAGAGGGGAAGCAATAAATGAATACTCCGTCCTGGCAACAAGCTGTTTTCCTGTCAACACTGCTGTATCTGTGCGTGAGTGTGTGTGCCTAACTGACCATTCGGCCAAACTGTTTTTCCAGGCAGGAAATGGTGGAGTGTCATTCTTTCTATCATCCTTCACCACTCCTTCAGTCAGTACAGCTGAAATCTCAACACTCTCTCTCTCTCATTGTTTTTCTCTGCCTCTCTCTCGACTCTTCTGATGTCTTTGTATACTTGTCATTTGGAATGATGGATGGTCAGTGAGGGAGGAGGACAAGGAAACATAATATGACAGGATAAGTAGAAGAAAGGAGTATCACAGATCAGTTGGAGGGGGAAAGACAGGAGACAAGATGATAACAGACAGAGAGGTTAGAATGGGAAAAGACAAAGCTGCGAAACAGAAAGATGCGGAGAAATAGTAAAGGTAAGATAGCTCTTTGAGACATCTTTGTGATTGCACAGTGAGTGGGAGTAAGACTGGGATGTTGTACAACAAAGATCCAGGAGGCAAGGAGGTACAATATGATGATGATTTAAAACTAAATTTAAGCTTCAACTTAAACAGCAGTATCATGGCAGTATCAGATAGCAAAAATAATATATTGATGAAATTTGCCTTTATGGAGGGATCAAAGTATAGAACATATTGTCTTCAAAGCCAATATAGTCTCCTTTGAAGCACAAAGGTGGTCAGTAAAGCTGACTGTAATCTCGCCAGTAGACTTTGGGATTCATTGATGTGAAAAGCTGATATTCCGAGCTGAAGTTTGACAGAAGGGAGAATCTAAAACAGAAAGGACTTGTGAGATTAAGGCAATGGATATGTTTCTAAATTTCACTGCTTACCTTTACTGTTTCACTCTTCGATTTCAATGTTTCAAAGGTCACCCAGTCAGCATTCATCCACTGGGGACAATGACTATCTCACTGTAAATTTAATCAGTACTGAGTCATATGTTCGTGAGATAACTGATCATAGACTAAAGAAGTGATCAGGACAGATGAAAGGTCAGCAGGTCTTCAAAATAGTGGGAATAATTCTTTGGAGACCACAAACATGGTGTGTACTGTATTTCATGGCTGTCTGGCTGGTAGTCTTTTTGGTATCTTTTTCAAGGAAATGTTTTGGCACAGATGGAAGGATAGACAGATGGACCAAACGATTGTCATTGAAACCCTTCGGCTCACCACTCACAATCGCACAGATCAATATCAGGATTCATGTTTGAGGGAGACAAAATGTCCATTAAGTTCTTCTTTTTAGACCGGTTTTATTATGTCCCATCGTTTACCAAACATATTCAAATGACATGTCACCAGACAGAGATTAGAAATGCATACTGAGCTTAATGTGACTGATCACACAGTTAAACAGACAATCAGCATCCTAAATGGTAAATGGTCTGCACTTATATAGCGCTTTTATCCAAAGCACTTCACAATGTGTTTCTCATTCACCCATTCACACACACATTCATACACCAATGGTGACAGAGCTGCCATGCAAGGTGCTGCCTGCCATTGGGAGCAACTTCCAGTTCAGTGTCTTGCCCAAGGACACTTCGACTGTGGAGGGGCAGGGGGTCCAACTGTGCGATTGGAGGACAACCCGCTGTACCACCTGAGCCACAGCCGCCCATTCAGCATCCTGCCACCATTCTTACCGTTTATAAAAGATGCAAGCAGAGCAGTCGTTACCACTTCCTGCACAAATATAGATTTTTGATGTCCGCTTTTTTTGTCTGTTTCCTGAAAAGTCGAGCTTCTGTGGTGAAATTCTGCACGCCAGGGGCAGTGCTGAGCGGTCACTATGGCAATGATGGCAAAACTTGGCCGAGTTCATTCCCCGGTCAGCAGGTGTAGACGTCCTAGACACAGCTGTGGTGGCTGGTTACAGCCATGGAAGAGGATACTGACTTTGAAACAGATATTAAGACAGAGAGACTTCGAGAGAGTTTTTTTTTTTTTTTTTTTTTAAGAAAAAGCTATATTTCACCTCTTAAACTAAAGTTGTTCAGCAGAAATACCACACCAAAACAAGTTTAATTTGCACAATAGTAAAATTTAAAGCAACTTATTATATGGGCAGCACATTACCCTCATGCTGATTATAATCCTGAAACTGACAATGATAATGTTGGGGTAAATACAAGGAAAATAAAATGAAATGAAATCAGAAGAGGCAGGGGGATTTCTTTTGCGGCTTTGCAGAGAGAAGCAGGCATATACAAACCAGCCAAGTAAGGCAGTGCAATATAATCAGAGTGTAACACTGACAAATGAGCATATAATCAAGTTTCAAAAACAATGACGTGTTTCTATAAGCAGTTTAAGTGGTAGTGTGATATTAAATCGACTATAAATAACATTAAAGTCATTGCACAATGAGGTTATGTGACATGCTACAGCAAAGCTGAGAACCAAAACAGGGAGAGAGAATGAAAACCAAAACCTCCCTCCTCTCCCCGCACACAAACACTCACAGGTCACGTGATCCAGAGCGCTGTACCCAGCTCTGTACCCAGCTCTGCCAGCAAAACTACAGCAGGACAACAAGTCATCTGCTCCTAAACTGATTAGAATAAAGAGAAATGGAGAGAGAGACAGAGTTTCCAGAGGCTTCAGTGAGTGAAACAGAGTGAAGGGAAAATAGCCGAGTCACAGCCCTCTGATAGCCAGTGTGACTGGCACATTGCACACAGGTTAAGGATTGGGAAATCAGCTGAAGAGGGAAAGGGAAAGGGCAACACATGCACCCTCGCAAACAGAAACTTAAAGGAATCATTACCCCCACTTTTACACAGGAATAGAAACAGGCCTCTGGGATTCAGAGCCACATAAAAGACACATAAAGACAAATGTTGCTACATTAAGTAACAGCTTAACAGCAGAGCAGGGGAAGACATAAAGGCGTGGTAGAAAATTGTCGCTCCCTGTAAATAACGTCACTGATGTTTAACTTAACCATGGGCAGAGGTCCTTGTTTCAAATGTGAAGAAGGGAGATTTGGAAGAGGAGGACGAGGGAGGTATCTGTGGCATTCCACCTCTCCAGACCTGCTGGGCTGGTTTCTGGGTCATTAAAATTCCTCCTCTCCTCTCCACACTTCTCCTCTCCAAAGCCACAGTTTCTGCCCCAAGCGACATGTTGGCTCATGTCCACCTGCTCAGCCTCACCTCCTCTCTTCTACTTTCCCTCTCTCTCTCTCTCTCTCTCTCTGTTATCTCTGTGCTGCAGAGTTTCTCTGAGTCAGAAAGACAAATCTCTCTAGAAGTTTTCTCTGGGTTTCACTCTGACTGCCTTGTGTCTCCGTCTCTGTCATCCCATCTCACTTCTTTCTATTCAGTATCCAGATGTGATCACAATAAATCCTCCTTGACGGCACAGATCGAGAAAGTCATCCCTCATCTTTGTCTCCTCTCAGTTCCCTCTAACTTTCTATTGTTTTTTTTTTTCTTTCTTTTTTTCTTCAACTCACCTTTCTCTCCTCGGTGTCTGCTCCCTCTCTCTCTCCAGCGAAGCGTGTAAGGTGGTATTCTCTGGACTGTCACTTCTGTTCAAATCTGAGATGATGAGGCAAACAAAGTAAACGTCAAACCTGCCCAGACTCCTTACCGCTTGTTTAAGTATCCCCTGCCAACAACAACAACCACAACAAAAACAGCCATGACCTGACTAAAATATGTACAGGGAACCTGAGCTTCCAAGCACTTCCCAATGTCACCTACACAACAAAGAAAGCAACAACAAGCATTGCACAAAAAAAACAAAAAAAAAACAGCTTTGGCTCAAGGTAGAGATGTTTTACATGTTTGAATTAAACTGGAAAATACCTTCAGAATCTGATAACAACTGTACATGCTGACTGGTACGGTGGCCGACGGGGGCAAATGATGTGCACATGCACAAACGAGCTGAATATACATGAATGCGTTGCATAAACAGAAACGCACTGCAAAAAGAAAACGCTGCATATCCACTCACACAATGAAACTGCCCCACAATGGAAGTGCCCCGGGCCTCTAGGGGCAGTAATGAGCTTTTCACCTGAGAGGGAGACAACGATGAGCGAGACAAGTAATGTTAGTTGAGGGAAAGCCAACCCAGTCTCACAGCAATTTGCAATTTAGGAAATTTGCACTCGTTGCTAAGGCAACCCTGTTAGCGTCCGAGCGCAGCCTCACCGGAGACCTGGAAGAGATCCGTGTCCTGGGAGACGAAACAATAATAATACTGTAGACACAAAAACATTACAGACCCTGTAAGACGGATCTCTTGCTGTTGTACAGTAGCACCCCAAACACTGCCGGTGTAATAAGAACACAAAAAATACCACAATACGATGTACTCTTTTACACTTTACACTCGCTACGATCACAGTACACCTTCCGGTCGCCGTTTTCCTGCATGTGTCCTTCTTTTCAGACTACACTAATGTTTGTCAGTGTGGGCGCACACATCTGTATAGTGATCTCTATAGTTAGTAGTGTGGATGGGCCATAACAGTAAAACTGGTTAATGCCTGACTGTCGGAAGAAAAGAACAACAAAAACGTCACAGCTAATGTCCTGTCTAATGGGGAAAAAAACGTGGCCCAGACACAAAAGATAATTCCAATTGAAATGTATTGGTTTGAAATTCGTGCTGGGGAACACGAAAAAGTTGGGCAATAACAATAATAATAATAATAAGAAGAAGAAGAAGAAGAAGAAGAAGAAGAATACGTTTCCTGACTATTTCACGAATTGCCGTGAGACTGGGTTGGCCTTCCCTCAACTAACCTTACTTGTCTTGCTCACCGTTGTCTGCCTCTCAGGTGAAAAGCTCATTACTGCCCCTAGAGGCCTGGGACACCTCCATTGTGTGAGTGGATATGCAGCGTTTCTTTTTGCAGTGCATTTCTGTTTATGCAACGCATTCATGTATATGCAGCTCGTTTGTGTATATGCACGTCGTTTATCCCCGTCGGCCACCGTAGGACTGGGGATTATCATCTAGCTATTTGAGCTAAGAACTTGCATCAGCATAGAGGCTAAGCCCAGGCAACAAAGGCTGCTCTGGTAACCTTAAATCATAAAGGCGGCAAACAGGTGTTTATGCATACAAAGTCCCAACTATCTGCACTCATTAAACCTCCACTTGCAAACAGAATGCATGTCATATGTGACATATTTAGTTTTAACTGCATGCAAGATATTTGAAGCATGAGCATGGCCAAACAAATAGAATATCAGCTGCTCATTTTCAGAAAATACTGCGCCTGGTGATCTATTTTCAATTCTGGTGCTTTGAAAGCAGTCTAATTGTGACACTATGGATCATGCTTACATTACATTTTGATACAGAAGAGTTTAAACTTAGCTATCTCTGCCACTGGACACATTTATGAAAACGTGCCAAGTTAAAATATATTACAATTCTCCTTTAAGCCCTAAAGCTCTTGACAGATAGAAAATACTACTGGACTTGACTGGAGATTGAATTAACCCCATGTGTGAGTGGAAAAAAGGAACCTTTATCTTTATTACTCAGTTTGCTTTGATAAAAAAAAAAACAAGTTAGAGAATCCATCATTTCTGGCATTATCCTCAAAGACTGTGTTGTTTTAACAATCAGAATCAAGGGGTAAATTGAGACAGTTGACTTACTTTCTGTGCCTCTGTAGGAGCTGTGCCAAGTATGTGAAAATATCCCTGATCACACCATGGAGGGAGGCTGTGTGCAAAAGCACTATTTCATTCACGTATTCCTTTAGAACAGACACAAATAGTGCATTGTCTATTCAGCTCTTGTACACTTAACCTTATAATTTTGTGTCATCATTTAAGGCTACTGACTGGCGTAACTTTTGCATCTATAGATATTTCTGCAACAGAGAGAAAAAAAAGTGTACACTATATATGCTACTTTCAGTCAACAACCCACAATGCAGTATTGAAATCTAAGAGACGACCATTTAAAAAGCAGGGACGATAATGCACTGCCAATGGCACTATGGGGAATTAGGATTCACTGACTCCTGCAAATCTACTATTACCAACAGGCCTAGCAGTCGAAGAAGAATAGCATCAGTAACTTGTCACCTGTCGTTGCTGAAAATACCTACAACTGTTACAGCAACTGTTACACTATCATCTATCTTTTTTGCCAATAAGTGTCTTTTGGCACTTTCAACGCTGTCATTTTATGTAAAACATTTTTCTTACAGTCTTGCCTGGTAAAATAAAAGTTAAACAAAAAACGGTGTCCTTTTGCAATATAGCGATATGATGACCAGTTTCTGGGCAGTTTTTGCTTCTGTCACATTTTCAATTCCTGCAATGTTAAAGTCCTGACCTATATGGAAACAGCACAGGCATGGCTAGAATAAGTGAAAAAATGTGTTCTGTGCAGTATAGAAAGGTGATCAGTGATACAAAGACTGGAAAATCCTATTGTCTATTAAAATTTAGCAATAATAATATGTGTATTTAGCAATAATAATATGTGTATTGTGCTCTTTATTTAAATCACAAAACTGAAAAAATAAATGTGCGTCCAGAAAATTGTTCAGCAAACTTGCCTGTGTGACTCAATGGCAAGTTTTATTTGTTTTACAATATGTGTCACCAATGCTTTGTGATATGTGTCCTAAAAGCCACAACTAAAATTTCCTATAACTGCAACGAAAAGAAGAAGAAAAAAAAGTTCCGGTATTTCTAAGTGTTTAATCATAAAAACTGCCCACTGCTCTAGAAGTTGATGAATGGCAGGCTTTGGGGAAATAACCCAAGACCTGCTGACCTACAGCACACATGAACACACACAGACACACAAAACTCCCTCCCTCTCCCCCAGGCTAATCTCCTATCCTGCTCCCCCACCCCGACCCCAGCCCCAGCAGCCTGAGCTTGCCTTTGATCAGCATACATTGTCAAGGCACACTGGGTGACCTGTGTCTGTGTGTGTGTGTGTCTGTGTGTGTTTGAGAGAGAGAAGACTGGTGGGGGTGGGAGGTCCTAACCTGAAGTGCCGGATATTGTTCCGCTACTTCCTGCCCTCTAAGCCCTGACCCCGGGAACCACAGCCAAAAGAGCCTTTTGTTTAGCTGACCCTCAACCTCTCCTCTGCCCCTCCCCGGCTCCCTTTCCTCCTCTTTCTTTCTTCTTGTCCTTTTTCACCCTCTCTCCTTGAACCTCAAACATACACTAATGCCAAACTCTTGGAATTGATCATCAAAGAAACCACCAGAGCACACTCTCATACAAACACACATGCATTCCTGATAGGTTGCCATAGCAGCACAGATCCTTGATACCACGCTTTGAACCTGTGTGCCAGTAGGTCATTCTCACCTTTAGGGGTCCATTCAGACAGATCGAATGTGACACTGAGACGGCTCCCTCTAAAGGTTAATCTATGGTTAGTAGCTCGAAAAGTCTCAGGAGACGATAACATGCATCATACGCAGTGATGATCAGCACTGAGAGACAACTGCATCGATGCCTTTTGAGCAACACTAGCACCTTGGCTTCATGAATCACAATTTCAATCCATCACCAATGTTTGGTCTAGACTGAAATATATTAACAACTATTAGATGGATTACACACATTCATGGTGGCAAAAGGGTGAGCCATTAATAAATTCTGCAGAGCTTTTTGTTTTCAGTTCCCACAAGTGTGACTAATATTGGGAAAATAGTGTATCTACATACTATGGATAGTTACATTTTAAATTTGTTGTGTAAGAACAGTCTGCAGTTCAATCCAACAGTTCCTGAATTTTTGTCACGTGAATGTAAATGTAAATCATGACTTTTTAGCCAAGGAGTACAGATTTTTTTAGTTTTGTAATGCTTTTTTTCTGATTTTTAAATAAGACATAGAGAATAAAGTGATTTTGATGCATTATTACAATTTTAAGTTTAGATTTTGTTCATTTGAACCACACATCACACATGAATAGTTCAAAGACTGTCAGAAGGTTGAAAAACTGATTATCCTTTCTGTTCTTATGATTTCTGACTAATAAATGACTTCACTTTGGTGAATTTTCAAAGATAACATATCTCTCAAACCCATTGCCAGGTTTTGGTATTCAGAGGGTTGACTTTCTATTCAGCACCATCATCGGGTTCAAAGTTAAATCTGTCCAATCCTTCAGTTTCTGAACCTGCAATACTAACGACATCCTAACACCCATATATGCCAAGCTACAGGAAAGGAAGGCAAAGTTAATACCCATAAAAGAGATGAAAGTTTTGGTGATTTCATCCTCCATTGCACTCTAAGAATTAGGATCACATCCCAACAGCAAACGAATACATGAATCCACATGTTACCACATGTGACTGAGCTCTAAAAATGTACCAGGGCACATGGGCTAGCACACGGTGTAAGAAAGTCTTCTGTTTGGCATGTGGGGCAGACGAAGCACACAGGAATGTATGTGCAAAACTCATTACAAACACAAATACAAACATTATAGTTGGTATTCTAGGATTCTACTCAGGCCACTTAAATAAGCATGCTTTTCATAGCTATGCTATTTTTTTTCAGGTAACACTGTTGTCAGGGAGAGATGTATTTACAGGTAGCCTGACTGGTTAGATCACAAGGAGAGTGATGTCTGTGTGTTTTGTGTTTAGAGTGGGAAGATAACGAGAATCTGTGTGACACAATTAGTGTTCAGAAGGATCCTGACCTGTGTTGAAGAAAGGTTCAAGAGATGAGAGAAATTCCCGATGCTACTCTACTCCAGCAGGAAGGGAAGCCTCGTAATGGGTCAAACCACCAACGGCTTCCCTGCAGCTCTCTGAGCCATTAAAAGCTCATTTAACTGGTTAAGTTAGCCATCTATATTATCTCTCCGCTTTTCAGTTTGTTTCTCAAAAGCAGAGTGTGGTATCCACAAAAATGTAAGTATATCAGACAGATTGTTTGCAAAATATCTGTCTCTTCCCCGGTGTTTTCAATTTAGTCTGTACTGCGTGCAATTGTCACATGATATGCAATAGGAAGACGCAAAATCATTTCAGCTATTTTAGTCACAGATTACCTTTGGGTGTGACGAAGCCTGCGTGCAAAGTTTTTTTCAGTTCCTTCTTTTATCACACGGGGTAAACTGTAAAGCAATTTTTAAAACTAACTAGGAGAGGCAGAGATAGAGATTTTTTTTTAGTGTTCACCAGGTTCATGAGGGTGCATGCAGGCTACAGGTAGCTCACCATTGATGCCACCCGTCTGTCTTACAGGCTGCTTGCATTTTAAAATCATTAATCCACACTGTTTGACAGGTTGTTGACTGTGGAGATGCAGATACGGTTCACACTGCATGCAATACAAAGCAGGTGTTAGGATATTTCTGAACCTTTGACCGAAAATTGTATAGTTCACATGGGCGAAACTAGTGTTTTGTTTAGCTTTGTGTTAATGCCACTATGATTGCTGCCAGACGTGTCATAAGGCAGAAACTCGCCACCTAAAGTATCCTGATTAGAAATCTATGGGAGAATTTCGTAACGTCAGACATGGCAGTTGCATGACACATGACCTGCCCTTCCCCCAAAAGCCAATTGTCTGCTTTGTAACAAGCAAACTGGGAAACACCCAGCAAATCCTATTGTTGCACTGACTCGTGCAAAATTGTGCATATGCAAAAAAGAGCTATCTTGGTGACTATTGAAATTGCAGTCACAGATCCCTCTACATTTATTTAGATAAAGCTTGCTAGACTGAAACAGCTGCTGAAGGGTGTTACCAAGATGGTTCCTGAGCTGCAAGACTTTTCTATAAGGACTTCACTTCAAGACACAATTTTCAATCTGATGTAGGTTTTGTCTTCAGCTGGTTTAAAAGAATGGGTAGTAAACTAACTGTCATTTAGCGTCCAGGATTTTCCCAGTATTCATGTGGCTATTTCACACAGCCCACAAACTCCTTTATTTGTCTCGTTTCATCTGTCACGAGAAATCAAATTAGTCATTAAAAAAAGGTCTTGGCAGAACTCAAAGGTGGTGTGAGGCGCACACACAGAACCAGTTTCGATCTGAAAGAATAGCACAAGCTGACTCACGAAATAAGGCACCTGCTATGGGCGTTGGAGGTTACACATATCTGGAACTTTAGTCATATAAAGCAAACACTCTCAGGTCACTCACACTGCTTTCTATTATCGCAGCGAGGCTTACCAGTGGTGGAAGGATTATTCTGATCTTTTACTTACTTCACACCTTTGTAAAAATACCCAACTGCAAGTCCTGTGTTGAAAATTTTTGCTCCAGTTAAAGTAAAGCGCAACAGAATTAACTCATGATCGTATGAAGTATGAAAAAATGTGCTACATGCTTCACAAACTTGCGTAAAATCCCCAAATTTACCCATTACGATTCACATGAAAGACACAAAATTACCAGCCATAATGACAATAATTAGACAGTGAGACTTTCATCATTGTTTACGGCACGTACGAGTTCCACTGCCAGTCCAATTACTGCAATAAAAAGTATTTTTATGTTTCCATGCCGCAGAATTGTTTTGTGCGTAAAACAGGCGTGTCAAGGCTGAAGGCCCGTCACCAGTGTTAACTGATCCGCCTTCAGTAATTGTGTTGTGTGCAGGCATGTGAACAGATAAGATTCAGAGGGTGGAGGCTGAAACACTGCACCTTTACCCTGCCTGTTCGTAGAATCACCTTACCGTCCTTTTTATTCAGGACTGAGTGTGACGACTGTGGGTTTGAAAACAGGCAGTTGGGGTTCCTACTCATGACAGCAGACACCTTGTCGCTCTCACCTCCTTTTCAAGGAGGCAAGTGTACAAAAATTGAGTCCAAGTCTAAGAATAACAATGCATTTGCCTATCTGAGCTTTCACGTGTAAATATTTTTATTCGGCTCTATACTGCAATATCTTATTTTGATTCTCTAATGCTATAATAGCCCTGCAGTGTTTCTTTAACTTATTACCTTTTACCTATTATACCAAGAACACTCCTTCCCAGCTGTATTAAAAGATCATCACGGTACTTGTTGTTTCATGTGTTCAGATCACTCACTGACTTTTGTGAGACAACAAGCAAGTTGGAGTTGGCAGTCAGGTATCTCTTTTACAGGGCGTCCTCTGAGACAAGTCAAAACTTGAACAATAGGACGTCGTTATGCATGTCAGCAGAGGAGGAATGCTGGAGATCCGTCGGTATGCAACCAAGCAATTATTCTCATATACGTCAGCACTGCAGTGTCTTCAGCAGCGAGCCTGTAATTTCCCAATTACTAATCCTCATTGGAGCTGCTTTGACGGCATCGGTGTTAGTCTGGAAGGTGGTTGAACACTTCTCCGTCCATCTCTGACCAACCTGTGGGCTACACAGGTAACCTCGTGGAAAAATCAATATTTAATAAACTCTGAAAAGAGGTTTGCCCTTTTGACCTTTACTATTAAAGTTCAAGAGGTTAATGGTGGGAGCTGTTAAAAGATAAACGGTGTTGAGGGGGGTTATTAATAAGTAATTAATCTCATGAATGACAAATTCAGTTCAGTGTTTCCTCTGTAGTGACTCACACTGGGATCCTGAGGGGGAAATGAGGGTTACTTTAATTTCCTGTTATTTTACTTTCTAGAACAATAGGAAAAGTACTAGACTGAATGTTTCATTCAGCTGCTATCTCATACAGGACAAAAGCTTAATCATGTTTTTACTGTAGATGTGATATAAATAAGAACTCTCTTCATAGCAAGCATGTTACATAATGGAACAAGGATTCCTGAAATCTGACATATGCAGTGACGTAGCTGGTTTGAATTTTACCCTTTCGAGAAATCCACCCTATAGAAACTGGGAACTGTTTGACTGAGCAGCACAGCAGGTTCCTAAAAATCTACTTCTGGTCAAACAGGCAAGTGAGAGAAGCTGACTCAACACACAGTCAGTAAACATTACACTCCCTTATGGAAATGTGACAGATCAGCTGCACAGGACAGGGTCGGGTTTCCTAAACATTTAAAGGGACTAATAGAACCTAGATAAGAAGAAAATGACTCATTCTCCACATCTGACAGGACTGTAGTTATGTCTCAACAGGTTTCGTGTTTAGTGTCTGGTGAAACAAACCCTGGGGAATAATGTGTACCTTCCCTTGATTTCTAATTTTCTGCTTCCTTCTTCATTTCATTACATTTCAGATGCAAATAATGTACATTTTACTCCACTACATTTCTCACAGGCAATCCGCTCATTTTACTTTAAGCAAGTCTACACTACCATCCAGCAGCTGCTCTTTGGCCCGAAACCCTCCGGGGACACCAAAGCCCAGGTTAGGAGTGTGTGGTCTTGCTTTGGTAAGCTGACACATTGAATGGTCTTGTCTCAGTATCTAGTTGTCTTCCTTTACATTGATTTTGTGATCGCGTCATTGACACAAAGGCATGTTTAAATAAACCACTTCAAACTATCACATTGAAAAAAAAAACATGTAACCAGGTAAAATCAGACCAATATGGGAATGCTGTCTGTTTTTGCGCTCTCTGTCTGTAAAGCAGTCATTGTTATTTGGTGTCAGGATAGCACGTGTGTCAACTTAAAATTGCTTACATACAAAGTACATAAAATCATGCAGATTATTTAAAAGAACGTCACATATGTTGTTCTTATAAATCAGATTTGGGATGTGAAAACCTTGTCATTTCTGGCTGGTTTTCCCACTTGTGTATTTTCCGCTGGTGCAGTTTCAGCTTAAAATGTCAATGACGCTGCCACCTTGGTGTCTCGCACACAGGGTGTGAACAATACACGCACATCAGTGGGGATATTCTTATTGTTTTTAGTAAGATGACGCATTTAAACATTGATTTTTAATGAAGTGTTAATATCTCATAGCTTCTCTTCATCGACTCCCTGTAAAAACCATGAAAAGAATTTAAAATCATTCTCCAAACATAAAAAAGCTCTTAATGAGCAAATCCCATCAAAACTCTAAGACCTTATTGTACGTCCCAACAGAGCACTTACCATTGTGATTCCAAGGGGTTGGCACTAAAAAACTAAATTTATACATTTTCTCCCATTTATGGAAAAAAGGCCTGATTTTTTTGTAGCTTTTACAGATTTTTCCGCTGGGTGACACAGGGGGGCATCCAAGGTGGTTGACGAGCCCTGAACAAAGAGAAATCCAGAAGTACAAAAGGACATTTTCATTGATGAAATCTTGAATCAACTACTTGAAGTTACGAGCTTGCATAGCTCTTATCTACTTGCAGTTAATAGCTATGTAAGTTAATTTACTTAATTACGAAAAGGTCTTAAGTATTTTTTTAATTACAAGTTGTAGTGGCATACTTCCCCTTTTACAAACTTCAGGGTTTCTTATCATAGCTATGCAGATGACACTCAGATCTATCTCTCACAGAATGACTATGGCCATAAAGACTTGCTTTGTCTTTGTCTTGAGGAAGTTAACAATGACATGCAACAGAACTTCCTTCAGCTACATAAAGACAAGACCTAAATCATTCTATTTGGCAACAAATAATGAAAGCTGCCACTCAGAGCTTATCTGAAGTCCAGAGTCCTACAAACTAATCATTGTGTTATCATTGATGAGAATCCAAATTTCAGCAGACACATCACATTTGTAACCAAACCCTCACTTTGGCATCCAAAAAACAAAGACAAACTGAGGAACTTTGTGTCCAAGCAAGATTTAGAGAAACTCCTTCATGCTTTTATTACTTGTGGAGAGGACTACTGTAGCGCACTCCATACTGGTTTACCTCATAAGACAGTAGACATTTGCGAACCCATAAAAATGCTGCTGCAATAGTACCGAACACATTACTTTAGTTCTTAGCTTCTTGCACTGGTTTCTAGTTAATACAGACTTAGATTTAAGGCCCAGTTTATTGTCTGAAAATCTCCTAATTTTATGGGACCAAATTATAATATAAATATGTTTGCTGTGTAAAAGCCTGGTATCGCTAAGATTTGTAGCGACTGGTCAGTTGGTGGACCAGAGATGGTGAAATACCATTTAGTCATTATGCTGCCCACTGCCCTTGGTGCTTGGATTTGCTCCAACTGCAGTGATTTTCAAAAGAAAGCTAAACACACTTTGTAAAATGAATCGATTTGATTTAAATAGTTTGTTTTAAACTGCTAGCATATTTATTCTGCACTTTTTTCATTTAATTTTATGTCTTGTTTCTAATTTTAATTTTACTTCCTTTTTTCTGTCTTATTGCAGACTTTATCTTTTTCATCTTTTGTATTTTCTGATCTTTTAGTCTATCAGTTTTAATTTTTCTATCAAATGTATGTGCACTTTATTCAGCCAGTCTACTGTTTTTAATTTATTCCGTTTAATTTGACTTTACTTTGTTTGGTATTTAATCTTTTACATATCTTTTTATATATATATATATTCTTTTTTTTTTTACCTTTGCCTGTAAAGCCCTTTGAACAACCTCTGTGTATAATAAAGTCCTATATAAATAAACGTGCTTGCTCCTTTGCTCTGAAGGTGGTATGTTGTACTCAGTGCTGTCCACTTTGGTTTTATTAGGAGACTTCTGGGGTGGCTGTAAATGCCCCTGAGGGCCTCCCCACACCCCCCACTGCAGCTTCCTTCTCTCACCACCAGACGACTCTCTCTCCCTCCGCCTCTCTGTGCAGCCAAGCCCCTCCCCTCTGACAGGTTACGGGGCGGAGCGTGGCCGTGCGGAGCCGGGAGGCAGCGTCTCTCTCCACAGCTGTGCTCCTCTCTTTGTCGGTCTGTGCGCTCCTGCGCCTTTTCTATCCGGTAGAAGGATACAAAGAAGAGGGACGGACGGCATGAAATAGAGACAGAGCATGAGAACGGCGGGGGCAGCAGAGGGACACGAGCAACCCGACCGGACTACAGTCTAGTCCAGACACGGATACTATTATCTCCAGACTGGATACGGAGGTTCGCCGATGTGCGCACTGGATTTTACCCACCAAAGAGTGTCGAGACCGGGGGGAGAGGGGCGGACTTTATCGCGCAGGTAGGGTTTTGGTCGCCTCGGCGTTAGAGAAATGTAGAGAACCTTCTCCTAAATCTGCTGCGCTTTAACAAATCAGCCTGCCTGCGTACTGCGGCGCTTCAGTGTTTTGAGGGGTTTTAGACGCTTTTTAACGCACGTAAAGCTGCCGAAGAAGTGCGTCTTTACGAGAGGAGAGCTGCTGTGGCAACGTGGTGAAATAAAGCTCCGGGGTGCCCCGTTTGTCTTTTGTCGTTGCTCCGCTGCAGTGCTGCCCTGTACGTATGTATGTGTGTGTCTCTCTGTGTGTGTGTGTGAGAGTGTGCGTCAACTGAAGCCTACGTGCAAACTTGCTCGGGCAGAGATGTGTAAGAGGCACGTAGACGGCAGGGGCCGCGTATCGGACTCCCGTGATCAAAATATATAGTCCCGGGAGAGAGGGGGGTTTTGTTACACTGATGATTTTATCGCTCCTGTTCGGATGCGCAGCTGTAATTGCAGTCATGACGTTAGCGAGACACACAAGAAACACAAGCACAAAAAAAAGACACCGTGCAATTATGTGTTCTCGTTTTATATGATTAATCTGAGCCTGGTGCTCAAGTTCCCTGCAGCAGGATTAGGTAATATTTTTCCGCTTCAGTTACTGGCTGCACTAAGCTGCGTGAACCTCTCCTGCTTCCCCAAAGAGAATCAGCAAAAAAAAAAAAACAGGCTGCAATATCTCTCCAGTGTGTGTCTGCGTTGTTCCTGCTCCATGCAGGGTCATTCTGGGATCAGCTTGTCGGAGGGGTTGAACTGGTTTCGTTTCATTATACAGAAGGCGAGGGGGTTCCTTTCCAGGAAAGGAAAGACGAGTTTTGCACAGTTGTTTTATGGCATAATAGCGCGTCCGTGCAGCCTATTAATCATCGTTTTATGCGTCAGGATGACTTCACCTTTGGAAACTGAGATTATGGGATTATAAGAGTTATCTTTGATGACTACCTCTTTCTCTGTCTTTCTCTTTCTCTCAGGACTGTCGGGCTTTAGGAAGGGGATCATGGATAAAACTTTGCACATTCTCCAGAAATCCGCAGACGGTGTACCGACTGGGATCTCCCTGGGCGTCAGTTTAAATATGGACGAAGGGGAGGATTTCGCCGAGCAGCAGATCGTGGGGCTCCCGGACAAAATACCCCTGGTGAAACCTTATTTCAAGAAGAAACAGAGGAAATTAGATCCCAAATGCCTCCACCGCGCCCTGGAGGATCCTATACTGACCACTCTGCTGAGCACAGATACTCTGGTCTCTGGGGATGGAGTGTTTGTTCCCCGGAACCAGCCGGGACGGACTCCGGGCAATCTGTGCGCAGCGGCAGTGGTAAAACAGAGCTGCATGGGCCAGGTGTGTCTCAAAGACCCGGGAGCTGCTGAAGATGCCACCGCTGGGGCCGGAGTACAGGGGTTGATAACCCGGGACGTAGATGTGGAAATAGCCGATACTACTGCGGAGCTGGAAGAGACAGAGCGGCGAGGGGAGCGACCCAAGATCGCAGATTCTACCCCCGACTGCTTTCAGCTGAAACCTGGCCTCAGGGCGGCCGGGAGCACAGTGACAATAACGCCCCCCGACAGGGATATACCTCCCATAGTTGCACCCCAGGCTCCTCACCAGGAGGGGGCCATCAAAAGCAACGACCTCTTAACCTCTGGAGGTAAAAATCTTCCAGTCAAAGACTGCACTGGAATCCCAGACCCCCATGCCCTCCTCCTGCAGCCTGACAAAGGGGTGCTATTTCAGGACAAAAGTGAAGAGGCCTCCCTGGACCTGGTTTTTGAGCTGCTCACCCAGCTCCAGTATCACACACACCAGTCAGACTCAGTGGACATTTGTGTGGATTTCCTCCAAGGACAGTGCGTTTACGGCAACGACTGTGCCCACCACCACACCGTGCTGCCCTACCACTGGCAGATCCGCAATAGCAGCAGTCAGACGTGGCAGAGCATAGCAGACGACTCCCAGGAACAGCTGGAGAGACTGTACTGCAACCCTGACAATGAGCAAGTCAGGCTCAAGTTTCAGTAAGTATCACCACTGTAGTGTTTACTGCTTGTAACTTGTACACCGTATTATTCTATACTGTGTTTACTGCATGTCCTCGGGTTCATACGGGGTCCTACTGTGGAGGGGAAGAAGTGACAGAGTATTTCTTTGTTTCTGATTTGGATCTGTGTCAGTGGGTAGGGGTGCAATTCACTTTCAGTTCAATCAACTCACAGCAGGAACTGAAACCCCAATTCATGCATTTGCAGAAGAGCGTCAATCAACAATGTTTCAGTTTACTCTGGACATTTATTTTGAAATCATTGCTCAATATAAATCAATAGTATAGCATTACAGCAGAAACAATCTTACATTCTGATTAAAATCCTCATATGGGATCAATACAGTTGGAAAGTGCAGTACATTGCAGCCACATCACTGTATTGTTGTAAGTACTGCTGAAAAGACTGCTGTGCGGTAAATTGATAGGTATTTGTGACATGGCAACAATGGTGCAGAAAGCTGATAGGCCGCTTGTGAATGATAAGCCACTTCTGGTTCGGTGTGTTGGAAACAGAAGACCTCGGCCCGAGTTTCCTCTTTGGTTTCAGCGCCGGTGACAAACTGAAAGCTTTGACTCTACAGCTGTTCTTGTGCATGTGTGGCTACTGGACTGTGGCCAAGTGAATGTGCCTGTGTGAGTGTTACTTTCCCACCTCTGAATGCAGTAAATGTGATTTATTTATGCATGTGAGAAAGTGTATATTAGTCTGTTCGGCCTTCGTGTGGGTTCTAGTTAATATGTACCCTACATGCATCTTTATTTGAACAGCTAACCTTGTGTAGGCACCCATCTAACAGACCCTGATATTGGTTATCTATTTCCTGTATTTTCATGCTCCTAAACGCAGCCCCGTGATTGGCTAGAGCTTCATCCAAAACAGACTTTACAGCACTCATGACAGAAAGCTGTGAACTTCCATGACCCTCAGTTGCCTTGTGCGGTCAGTGACACAGACGCACTTGGCAGCTTCTCTTCTTCCCTCGGTCATAGACATGCACATTGCTGTGTACAATCACACCCACACACACACACTCGCACACACACAAACACACACACAGTGCTTGGCACGCAGACGCTCGCACGAATAGGCTGCACAGGGAAGCTAAGTGGCTTGCAGTGCTCACACGCACGCCTTTTAGCAGACAGAGATAAACCTCTCTTTCACTCTCACACACCCAGTAGATACACACACACTCATGCAAGCACTTGGCAAGCCCCGGTGGGGTGACATAAAGGAGCAGGCACTGTTTCCTCTGAAGCTGTGCTGAATGCAGGAACATTTCTACATCTAACACAATGTAAATTTCTACACAGACTTCAATGACCTTATCCTGAGCACAGCTTGTTTATTCTCTCCATTGTTCCATTTCTAAAATCACGTGTGAAGATGTCCCTTGAACAAACTTTTAGCATCTTTTTCTCCACATTGTTCTCTGAATCAGTTCAAGAGCTGTGTTAACATAGTCAGCAACACAACACTGCACTATTTAACCCTCAGTCTAACAAGCACATTCACACACCCAAATCACATCTGTGCATTTGTCTTTGCCTTTATGGACACACACACACACAAACCTACTGGTTTGCACATTGTGTACAATGATTTGTATGCGTCTGTGTGTGTTTGACTTGTTGACTCATGTTTTCAGCTGAAACTCTATGCAGAGTGCATATTGCTCCACAAACAGGATATGCACCTGGTGGTGTCAACCCAGATTCTTCAGAGGCCTTGTGAGTGTGTTACACTCTCATACAGTCAGACAGGCCCATCTGGCTCACTTGACTGAAACTCCAGTACAGACTAGAAATGCCTGGTTGGTTTTATCAGTAAATCTTACTTATGCTTGGAGCCATTATACCAATAACTATGATTATCTTAGAGGCTTCAGTAGAAGCAACTGGACGTCTCCTTTAGGTCCTTGACAGAAATTCACTTGGCATCCAAGAGGCTTTTTCTGTTCTAATAATTAGGATTGTTTTCCTTTATATCAAAGAAATTTCACTATCATTTAATTTACAATGTGCACTAAACATTTCGCTCAGCACGAGGACTTGTATTTGTTCTTGGTTTGATTAGCACACAAGATTTTGGAGATATTTCTTTACGTTTTCTATGATATTTTTCAGACTCACACATGATAATTACTATTTGACACACTTTGTTTTTTTTTTTACAAGCTCAATACCTGCTGAATTCACATTTATATCACCTAAGTACACCATTTAAGCAGTTTAAGTCAGTTTTCTTTGTCACAACTTCCACTCCACCCCACATCCCATGTTACATTTTTTTTAAAGCTACCAAGACATAAAACTTTCAATGATGTGGCCAAAATGTATTTTATAACCCCAACCCCAAACATAGGTTTGACTGTGTGTGAATGATGGAGTGAAAATATGACATTGAACATAAAGTAAAACAGTTTTATCCATGAAGCACATGACCTCTCTGACAAATAACCCCCAGATTTGTTGGGTGTTTAGTTTTTCATTTACAGTAAGTAAACACTGGACAGTTCCTGGCGTCGCAATAATGATTTAGGATTGTAAATAAGTGGCTGGCCTATTATTATTAAATCGTTTGCGTGTGTTAAATTGATACGTTGATGATGGGTAGGCTTAGTTTTGGTTTCAGACTGTGGGAGCGGAACAGCTTGTCGAGTGATGAGACCCACACTGTGGAAAGTCAGTAAACTGTGTAGTGTTCACTCTGTTCTGGTTATTCAGTTTAGCCATTTACTCAAAGCTTTGTTTTGCGCTGGGTGTGTGTATGTGTGTGAGAGCTCTTTAGAGACGCAGCCCAGCTTGTCTTTTCATGCACGCACACACACATACAGCATCACCGTGGTTACTACAGTCAAATGATAACATCGTTAGTGATATAAAGAGCAGCAGATGACTTAACAAGCTCTACTGTCGGTATGGCAACGCAGGCCTGTTTTGCCTTACGCTGTGTGTATGCAGCAGGAAAAGGAGTGGACAGAAAAGCAAATGTACGAGCAGTTTTTTTTAAAAAAATTATGCGCGTATCTGCATCTGATTATGTGCTGTGCAGGCCCATTGCGGTGTGCACATGTGAGTGTGTGTTCCGCTCTGAGCTGTTCCCATGTGTGTATGATCCATAGCGCAGGTTAATCCCATCCATATGATAAGCAGGAATGGAAGTCTGGCTAATCCGCCTTAGACATGAACTCAGCAGTAAGGAGGAATGTCACAGTCATCGCTTCTAAAAGTTATACTGTAATAATCCTCGGCTGTACAGTTTCTTGTTAACAGATTTATGCTGTGCTGTAGTGTGTGTGTGTGTGTGTGTGTGTGTGTTAGAGAGAGAAAAAAAAAACATGAAGTAGCGTATTCACTTTTATTTCCCCTTGGCTTGATTTGAGTGTTTCTTGACATCTATTACTTACAGGAAAACATGAATCTCAATCAGATCTCCTATAATTAGGCCAATTTCCTGTGATATCTGCACTAGGAGGGACTTTTGGACATGAAAAGCATTTCGCCCATTTTTACATAACTGTGATGAGGCACACATTTTCGTGCGTATGTGTGCGTGAGTGATAGAGGCAGGCTCTTTTGTCAGCCAGGTGATAAAAGCCTTGCTTGTCATTAACTGACATAAAGAGTCACTGAGCACCAAGGGCAGAGCGACCTGACACCAAGGTGTGTGTGTGTGTGCGTGAGTGTGTCATTGTGTTTATATCGCGGGGGGTTACCTTGTTGTGTCATGAACCAAAGAAAATCAAGGATCAGTTGTGTCTAAGCGAGCTTGTTTGTGTGTGTGAAAAGAAGCGGTGCCAAGATAACCAGACTGAATGTGCCCGCTCTTTGTGTGTGTGTTTGGCTATAACGTGTCAGACAGATCATGCCATGAATCAGAGGGGCGAGGTCTGGGTCGCTCTGCCTCTTATTACTCAGAGTCTGCCTTCATTCATCCATCTTTTTTTCCCCCCTCCTTCTTCCTTCTTCCTCTGTAATCGTTCCTCATTGGATATTTTTTCGTCCTCCACGCTTCCTCGTCGCACCTGTCTTCGCTCGCTTTCTCTCTGTCTTCGTATCTGTCAGTCTCTGTATCATTTTTTCATTCCTCAGTTATCCCTCGAGGGCCTAAAGAGGTGGAAGAGATGTGGAAATGTGTGTGTGAGCCTCGCCAGCCCTCTCGAGCAGAATCCCTTTTTCGCCGCGTTCTTATCCATTTTTCTCTCTCAGCTCTTCTCCTCTGAAGTGTCACTAAGTGTTAATTTTAATGCCAAACTCGCTTGCTTATCTTTCACCCCTCCTTTCTTTTTTATCTCGTGTTTTATATTCTCACATGGTTTACACCCTGGGCAGCTTTACAACTTTGAAAAGAGAGTTAAAGGACTGAGAGAGGACACCCTGAACTATGAGCCTAATGATGTGGACAGAGACAGAGAGATACACTCTTACAGGAACAATCTAGGACATGCAGGAGACGGCACATTTTTTTCCCTGTTCTGTGTATATGTGTGTGTGGTTGACTTTGTGTTTACTGCCTTTAAAGCTAAAAAAAATAAAACCTAATCAAATGAAGCACATTTGAATACTTGAAAGTGAACAGGTCAAACATGAGGAAACAACACTGACCCATGACATCAAGGTAGTATGTGTGTGTGAAAGAAGCCTTCGTCAGCAGATTTGGTTGACTGACTGACTTATCTAGGCGTGACTGCATGAAGTTTGCGTGTGTGTACATGAATCTGTCGAAAGAATGTGTGTACATGTGTGTGTGCGCGTACAAGAGCGAGCGAGTGCTCCAATTTTTTTTTCTTCTAGTCTGTGACGTTCACAATGGCATGACTGATGCTGGTATGCGGGTCCTTGTATGTGTAGCCGTGAGAAAGTTCGAAGGTGTGTGTGTGTGTGTGTGAGTTGAAGGTAGTATGTGGGGGATTAATAGCCATTTTGACACTGCAGTGAGTTTTCTTAACCTTTATTTATCCAGGGAAAAGTATTGCTGAACACGCTCTTTTTCGTCTTTCCCATCACCCTGCTTTCACATTCACACACATTTGCACTTATGAGCCGCCTGGTACAAGAACAGAGCAGGTTTGGGGCATTTGTTAGCGATTCTAACATACCGGCTCCCTCGTCAGCAGTACGGTTTTCCATTTAAAAGTCCTTTTCCTCTCAAAAATGAAAGGTGCCGCTTTAAATGTGGTCTTTCAATTTGCGATTTCGGTTGACTTTCGTGCGTGCACCTTTGCTCAAACTTTGCTCAAAAAGCGTGGTCTTCGACTTTGCTAGAGTGGGCGTGCTTTGTGTCTCTCTCCAACTTTTGATTGGCCTCTGCATTGAAAGCACTGAATCTCAGTGCACTTAATTTAACTGGTGGAATTTTATTTTTAGAACAGCACAAACTAGTCTGGGAGCGAGGGAGGGAAAAAGACTCTGTGAAAAGCTTTGAAATTTATCGACTGACCTCTCTGGAGACCTGTCTTTGTCTGCGTGTGTGTCAGTGACTGAGAGTGTGTGAATTCGTGGGAGAGACACAGATACAGAGGTAATCAGTGAGGTGGAGAGGCTGCCTGTAAATCTAACTTCCTCACAGTAAAACTTGAATATGTGTGTGCTTCGTAAGTCACTTTAGAGTTCAGTCACACGGTGCGCATACACACACACGGGATTTCTTGTCATCATAACAGAGTGTTACAGGCAGAATCTGTTCTGTACTTTTTCGGTAAAAGGGTAACAGAGTGGACCATGCAGGTGCGTGGCATTCATGTTCTTTTTCAGACTGAAAAAACAGAGAACAGAAATGTGTGGAGGCACCGAAAGAAGCAGTGAAACAGGGAACAGAGCGGAGACATGACAGAACAAAGTGAGAGAAAAAAAAAAATTAAGAAAACAAAGTGAGCAGCAGAGAACGAGCTGACCAGAGTTGAAACAGAAGATGTTCTGTTTTCACACTTAATTTGCTTGTGCTACATTTTCAGTTTCTTCTGCATCAGTACGTCCTTCGTGCTCCTGTTTCCGTCATTTCTCTGTTTTGTTGCTGTTTTTAATAGTCAAATGAAATACTCAGTTTCTTTTATTTACGTGAAACAGAAACCATTTTTCAGTGAATATTTGCATAAGGTTCAGAAAATCATGTGGACATCTGCATCATCTCTGTGCCTTGTCTTTCTGGTAATCTGCTGATCTGATAACGAGTGACTCACTCCTCGGTTGCTGTTTTGTTTCTGCACGTGCTCAGTGTTTGAACTCCTATTTCACTTCCTCTTATAGAGATGCAGTCACATTATGACTTAGCAGA
This sequence comes from Stegastes partitus, assembly GCF_000690725.1. Classification (NCBI taxonomy): domain Eukaryota; kingdom Metazoa; phylum Chordata; class Actinopteri; family Pomacentridae; genus Stegastes; species Stegastes partitus. The sequence continues at coordinate 960,005 of NW_007577793.1, forward strand.
AACACTGTAAATATAGTGTATATAACTGCTATTTGTATCTATGTGTGTGTGTGTGTGTGTGTGCATGTTTTTAGAAAATGACTCAGGGTCTCTATTTATCACCTTCCTGACGGAAACTGGTGAGTGTGCGTGTGTGTGTGTGTGTGTGTGTGTAACCTCAGTGACCGGTAAATGCATTTACACTATATGAAACCGAATGTTTTTTTTTTTTTTTACTGTGCATCCATTATTATATGAGATTTCATTGCTTCAGGCCTTTGAGCTAAAACAGTTTAAACACTTCTGATCTTTTTCTCTGTGTTTTAGACTGGGAACATCTACACAAACACATTAGACTGGGAACATCTACACAAACACATTAGACTGGGAACATCTACACAAACACGTTACCAGAAAACAGCCCCCCCCACTCCCCCTGCTTTTCACACTCATATTCCCAGACAGACACACACACACACACTCGCGAATGTCTAACCTTTGATGTTACAGCCACTTATTTTTCCTGCAAAACAAAAAAAAACAAAAAAAGATGAACCATTAACACTGATGGGTTATGTGCTCACATGTGTTTGCTCTGCCGGTGTCTTGTGTAGTTCTGCATGGTTCTCTGTGTGGATGTGTGATGCATGCATATGACTGTATGTATGTGTTAGTGTCTGCTGCCTCTGTCTCTGTCTGCTTTCCATGCCATAGCGTGCCAATGTGTGATGCCCACATTTATGTAAGTGGTATGTCTGACCCAGAAAAGGATTTGCCGGAGGCCCTATGGAGAACTAATGTAGAGAGACTGATGCACATGCGCTCACACACACACACAACAGGGTTTTGACCCACGCTTGTCGAGACAGAGAGGGGTTAAGGGAGGTTGTATGCACATGATAAGATTATGCATTTTCACTGTTTGTTTACTTAGCAGATGACACTTTAGTATGGTTTGTGATCAGTGACACAGAATTATTATTCAGCCGCTAAATCTGACTAATGACAGGGGACAGGCAAAGCTTTAAAGCAATGTTTTTTTTTGTAAATACTGTTATTAGCGTTCTACAGGCACATCTAAAGCTCAGTTATTAATTTGTGATAATAACAGAAACTAAGCTAACTGGCTGCTTACTGCACAGATCTCAGCGTGGAATTGATCTCATCTGACACTCAGCAAGAAAGTGGATAAACATATTTCCCCAAACTTTGAACCAATCATATAACCACACCATCATAATAAAATGGCTCACTCAAAAATGCTCTCCCTGCAACAAACTTGTTTATATTGTGAAGTCTGTTTTAACTTTCGAAGAGTCACTTCAGTTACATTCATGTTCTCAGTGTGTGCAAACATAATGTTTTGATCATGTATGTCTCATGTTTGTCTGTTCCCTTCTCATGTGCAGCACATAAGACCTGTTTTTGACATTGTCGTCCTCTGTGATTCATTCTGAGCAAGCAATTAGAGGTTTGGTCGTCTTGCTCCAGGGCACATGGGTTAAATTAAAGTCCTATCAGCAGCCAAATGTTTGGTCACACGGTTACTGATGGAAACATAAACTGTGACCATTTAACAACAAGGTCACCGTGGCACAGCCGCATGTTAGCTCACCGTGTAAATGTGTGTTGCTGTTTTGTTATGCTGACTGCAGCAGATTGTTGTTTTTGGTGAGTGTAATGACATACTTTTTGTTTTCCAGGGGTCGAGTGTTTGCCCTGGACTTTGGCGCGATGCGGGTGTGCGACCTGGAGTTTGACTGCGTCCGACGACTGACCACTCCCCCCAGCCCTCTACCCGTGCCCACAACGAATCCAAACCCCACCCCCAGCTGTCACACGTTGTGGAAGTACTACTGCAGAGACAACTTTGGCTGGAGGGAATACTCCGAGGTGAGCCGATCGCTGCAATTATGTGTGCGTCTATGTGTTTGCATGCATGCTCAGTGAACATGAAGCCAGACACATTATCTTTGCACACAACCAATCAATTGTCGCGACACTGTGATGGGATCGATTCAGATGCACATATATGCACATACACACAAAGGAACCACCCTTTGTGACGCAACTTTTTGCAATTCAGTCGATCAAATCAGTTGAAGTATAGTATTTTTCTTACCAAGACAGCTTTTTTTGCTTTTTAAACAGACTTTACTGATATTTCTGTCTCCACATTTTCCTTTCGGACAACTGCAAAAAATAGTAAGCACATCACTCTAAATGCGTCCTTCTCTACATTTTTTTTCTCCTTCTCCTCTACAGCCAGTAGTGAAGCTCATAGAGGAGGCAAGTTCGAGGGGTCTTAAGGAGGTGCGATTCATTACGCTCCAGAACCAGTATATCCTCAACATCAGGGAGGGCTTCCAGCAGAATGCGGTCTTCGGGTTCAGACGTCAGATCAAGAAGAGGCCCATGTTCATGTCCTCTGTGATGCTGACACCTCACCTACAGTAAGTACACACGACAAGTACTTGATCCTCCTCTGCCTGTGCTGTTATAGGTAGGAGCTGAGCCCCAGTAGAGACCTAGATTGGATGTTACCGCTGCGAAGGTTGCATGGCTCTAGTGAGGGCAATGTTGGTTTCTTAATGTTGGTTCAAGAATTTGTTTTCCCCCAGTACTTGAATGCAAAATACCTGCAAAACTAGTTCTATTCCAATCAGCCTCAGCTATTTTTTGTATTTTGTGCCAGCTTCACAGAGCAGCTAGCGTGGCTTTACACTCTCAGTCTAGTTTCTGCCAGCCGCATAACAGATGAGCTGACCAACAAGCTAAAGATCAAACATGCCTGGTGTTGTCAGTGAGGAAGCTGTTTGGATGCTAACAAGCATTGTTTCTGAACAGTCCATTAACCTCTAACAAAGGATAGCAAACATTCAAGTATTGGGGTTTAGAATTGGTACTAATTAATAGTGAGGGAAGTGCTCAGTCCTCAGTTGTGAGGTAGAGGTCAATCGCTTGATTGATAGTCTCTCTCTGACGTTTCTTTTTTCTTTTTTTTCACTCCCTGCTTCTATTTCCCATTGTGCCGTCTGCTCAGAGACATCGATCTTTTTAGCACGCGGATCACAACATTGTCGGAGAACATTTAGTATTTTGGACATGAAGCAATGCTGAATATTAGAACAGCGACCTTGATTTTACATAAAGTGCCTGGCAACATGTGCAAAGTATAAGTATCTCGCACACACACAAAGCCGGCCCTTCAATATGTGACACATTGTCTCCTTGTGGCTCTCAGTGTTCTCTCAGCATCGTGATTTCCTGTTTGGAGACATGCAGGCACGCAGAGCCTGGTACATGATGCTAATGTCACAGTCAGGGTTGAATACTGAAAAGCTTCAGAACACCACATCCACCTTCTATCCAGTGCTGTTGAACACTGGCAGGCTGAACTCAACTCAAAACCCATATTAACACTTTTTAGAGCTCAGATTTTTGGCGAGTCAAACAGAGTCACCGGGACACAGGAGTTGTCCTGTGTAGAATCAAGCTGGCCTGAAGCAGACAGTCGGAAAATGAGATAATGAGGCAAACGAGAACAGATGAGGCAGAAGACGAGAGTAGGGGAGAGCCAATAAATGAAGAAAGGGTGAAAGGAAATGAAAAAAATCAATGCAGCCAATCCAGTGAACCCTCCACGGCTCAGACATATCCACTGAAGCAATTTAATTTGTCCCTAAATCTTCTTTTTCTCAAACTCTATCAACTTTGTGTCTTTATTACAGTGGAGTCGTCTCCCTTGCAGCACTCGCCTCGGTCTTATTTTTGAAACAAGTGATACCAGATTGGAAACAAGTGGAGTCATTTCACCCCATTTGCAGAATCTTTCACTTCCTCTGCCGAGCAGGCTGCTGTAGCGGTGTCCTGCCAGTTTCCCACACAGAGCGAACGCAGGAACGAGCTGTTCCTATCAGGCCCTGACAGTCAAGAGAAGACAAAATGGAGAGCAGGAGATGAAGGAAAGAGGGAGAAAATTAGATGGAGGAAACAAGAGACAGAGAAAGAATGAGGGAGTGAGAGACAGCTGAGGAAGTGAGAGAGAGAAAGAGAGAGAGAGAGAGGTCGAAATGGTTTCCAGACCGGGTGCACAGCAGAGTAGAGTTGGTGAGTGAAGGAGTGTGAAACGTTACTGTGGGGAGCTGGAATTTGGATCGAAGGATTTGCTCATGGGACTTTGTCATCCATTCGTTGTGTGTGTGATTCAGTTAACCACTTATTGGGGACAAAAAAAATCTGATCACAGTCACGTAATTGGGGATGAAAAAGCTGCTTCCAGCAAGGCAGCCTATTAAATTCCTGGCAATCACACTTGTTTATTTAATTAAATGTATTCATTTTATTCTAGAGGAATGAATGTAAGTCAGTTCAATGTCCTCCCAAGTGACCAAAACAGTTTGTGTGTCTGTGTGTATCAGGAACAATCTGTGCGAGGCTTAGAGGTTGAGGTCATTAGCTTGATTGGCACTCTCCCCGGCTCCCTCCCCACCTCTCTCGCTTTTCCTTCTGTCATCTTGCTCTCCTGATGATGTTATTTTCAGCCATCGCCTCCCTCTCTTTCCCTCCCTTGTTATCTGTCCTAATCTTTCTCCTTTTCACTCTTTCTCTCTCCCCCCCCAACTCCATCATTCTCTTGTTATCTGTCCCTTTTCATTTCACACTTGTTTTCTGCAGCAGGCTGTCTGTGATCTCTTCAAAGCGCACAGGGAATAGAGACATCGATTGCGGGGGGGAGATCGAGACCGGACAGACAAGATAAGAGAGGGAGAGAGGAAAGAGATGAGAAAAACTGTCGCACTAACTCAGAGTCAAGCTGATCACAGTCTCTTGACAACCAACACTCACACACACACACACACACACACACACATGCACACTCCTTTCTGATGGCTGATAGAGCTAACAGCATTTACACTTAGAGAGTGATAACTTGACAGCCAAACTACTGTTATTGACTCAAATGCCAGATATAATAGTTTTTTTGTCACTTCCATGACAGCTCCACAATTGGCATTTTATTTTTCCCCCCCTGTCTTGTTCTCGCTCCTGTCTCTCCCTCGCCTCGCCTCCCCGTTGTCTTGTTTTGTGTCTGGGTTTCATTTTCGCACAGTCCTGCTGTTTTGTTTGGTCGGTGACGGCTGACGGCTGCCGTGGAGCTGCTCTCGCTCCGCACTGCAGTGATGTCATTGTTGACAGTCGGCGGAGTAGGATTTTGACGTGTCTGTTCATTGCGGCGGACAGCGGTTTTGTTTTTTGATTGGAAACACATGAGGATGTAGCTATAGGAAGGTGGAGAGCGAGGTAGCATGTCGGGATGTGCGGCTTGCAGTGGACGCTTTTGTTGCTATAAATGATCAGGCCTGCGGTTCTGCTTTGAGCCACCCTCAGCAGGGATGGACAATGGGAAATGAAAAAGCCACCATGTGTGCTGATGAGATCTGGATCACGCAGTTGCAGTGGGAGATTGTTAATAAAACTAACATTTCAACATAAAGCACATTTTGATCAGCGTAATCACTGGTCCTGATCGCGTCTCAATTGCTCTGCCTGTTGAGGCTCAGAGTTGGCTGATGCACATCGCTTCGTGTGCACTGTACAGGAAGGTCTAGTGGAAAGAACAGGCCATAAAATATAAAAACTGTTTGTTTTTAATTTGTTTAATCATAAGCCTTCATGTAATAAACACTGTCTTCCTGTCCCCATAAATAGCAATAAATTACAAAATGCTTTCCAGGAACCTGCCTGTCAATCTCCAATTACATAGTAGGCCCTCTATTGGAAATACACAACATGTGAGTGGCAGAATTACGCAAATACAGGAAGGGCAACAACTAGTAATTATTTTTCTACTTCATATATCAATGCAAAACCCACCTTGACTCCGAAGAGCCAAAACTGATGTCTATAAATGTCTTGTTTTATCTGACCATTCAGTTTCAGAACGTTATAAAGAACATAAAGCCCTGAATCCTCACAATTTAGAAACCAGAACCAGCACATTTTTGGAATTGTTCACTCATAAAATACTTTAACACTGATGGTGATTTCTTTTTCAGAAGAATGACTAAATCAATAATCAGTTACTTGTTTTCTAGATAGTATATACAATGAATCTAACATATATGTATTTTGAAAAACAAAATCAACAGTAAGCCAAGACACCATGAAAATATCTCTTAATAGTACTTAACCAAAAATAAACTCAAATTTAAAAAAAAAGAAAAAAGAAAATTTGCTCATAGGGAATCCAGGCTTGGGCTTGTTGAGTTTCATGATTATTTTTTGGAAGGTCATGACTTTAGTTCAATTAAATTAGTTTGGTTAATCTTCATAAATAATAATACTGTGGGCTCTACTCTAATATTTATTATAGGCAGGCAAAGTTGTATTTTATATATTTTTTGTAGGGTTTTAATATTTAAATAACTCAGTTAAATTTGCATAATAAATATATCATAAGCTCAATATTTAAACTTGATAGGCTGATTCATAATATTTCCACAGGAAAACAATTCAGCTCAACAGTTGTTGCTTTAAATATGCTACATACAGAACTAATTTACGTCCATATGTTCAGGCAATCAAACATCTAATGCCTTCTCTTTTTTTTTTTCTAGGACTCTGGGCGGTCTCTCTTTATCTCCTCTCCCCTGCTCGTCATCCTCCTCCTCCTGTTCTTCCTCATCCTCATCATCAATGGATCCCTCCGCGCCACATCCCCTCTCGCCAACAACCACCAACCCACCCAGCCTTTTTCCAGAAACATGGTTGCCAATGACGATGAGCCAGGACTTCCTGCGGGTGCCTGTGTCCCGTGAAGACCGCAGCTACAGGACGGTGTACAGCCTGTTCCACAAGACAGTGTCGGAGACCAAGTTCAGAATCATTAAGATCCTGCGTGTGCAAAACCCCTTCCTCTGGGAAAAGTATAAGAGGTGAGAACAAAAGCATTCAACTCTTTTAAGCACTTCCTTATTGCTGGAGATATCACCTGTTAATCTCAGCGGAAAAATCTCTAATAATTTCCATGATGACATCATTTTTAACCCTCTGAACCACAAACAGTTGCTGGGTGTTTTTTGCTGGGTGTGTCTGTCACATTTTTACTCTCTGTGGGCTCATTTTTCACTGCAATATAAAGTCCTGGTTTGAATTCAAGAGAACTCAGAAAAGGCTCTTGTGCAGTATAGCAAAATTGTAAAGAAAATTATAATTGATTATTCATATTACAAAAATGGAAAAACACCTGGAATGAATATAAAGGGTGACCAAAGGTGTTACAGACACTAGCAATATGGTGACTCTACATACTATAGATATTTTACTACTTGCAGTTTTTAACTTGTTTTCGTACTTGTCTCCGGTCTGCTCTGTGTCTGCACTTCAGCCCAGTTCAGCTAAAAAAACATCCATGAATTTTTGTAACATGGCTGTTGGTTGTTAGTGAGTTAGTAACGACTTTTGGTTGTTTCAAGGAGCCTAGAACGGTTGGTTTTCTACAGAATCTGGTAACTTATTCTTGGCAAATTTTAAAACGAGACATGTAGACTACAACAATGAATAAAGAAAACAAAACATCCTGATTTTTAGGACCATCTGAAAGCTGAAAATCTCCTGAGCATTCCTGCTTTTACAGTTTTCTAAGATAAATGATATAACTATGGCAATTTCTCAAAATTAAAACAAAAAGCATGCCTTTCAAACCGGCACGTTTTGGAGGTTCAGGGGGTTAATAGCAGCACAGGAAACATTTCTGTCAGGGTCAGTAAACTGGCTGCCGACAGGTTTGCGTATGTTCCTGTCTTTTGCATGCAGTCTTTCATTTACATGCAATTAATGGTGTGACATCTGACTTTGACGCAGTCGTGGTTGTGTTGCTGAACTAGATCTATTGAAACGGTCCCCAGCTACTTTGCCATGAGAGAGGTCTGATTTTAGCAATTTCCTTTTTACAGATTTTATCTCACTTAAAGACAGTATTCAGGTTAGAAGCACAGATCTACATTTAGATAATATTACGATCCCGCAGTGGTGCTAAAGCAGAATAGTGTGTGAGCTGTGCCAGTCTCTCATATTTTTGCTGTGGTGGCTCAAAACATATTGTTAAAACTTTTCATCCAGAATATCACTTGTTGTTGAAAGAATATCTCAGACCCAGCTGCGTATGTTCTTGCCGACAGAAACAGGAATGAAAAATTCTTAACAACAAGCACAGGGTGAATGATAAACTATGTAAGAGGAGGGATATAAAAAAAAAAAAAAGAAAGAAAATAGGGCAAATGGGACCAGCTGTGCGGGACTTCGTGAGAAAGAGTCGAGCATGGTGTGTGAACACAGCAGATGGAGAGATGTTTGGTGATGATGATGTTCCTGTTGTGAACACAGTGGGCTAACCACTGTGGTTCGAGCAGGGCAGGTTGCATCAGCTGTGACAGTTAAACTCTCCCACACCGACTGGTACCACACAGTTTCACAATGACTTGACGGTGTGTGCTTGTGTATCACCGCCTCTCAAAGTGATGCACCCTCTGAATGTCAGTTGATTTCCTCCTTCCCACACTCGGGTTTTGACAGGGAAACCATAACTGCTTGTTTGCGTGTCTATGTGTGTTGGCATGCAAATAGTTTGTTGTTTACGTGAAGGGAAGTTGAGCAGCTTCATCCTAAATTGGATAGTAGGAAGTGTGTGTGTGTGTGTGTGTGTGTGTGTGTGCGTGCCTGTTTGTGTGAGGATGTGTGTGCATAGTGAATGCGTGCAGTGGCAGTTTGTGTCAGGTCACAAGCTGCGGGATCATAAGAGGTCATGCCCGGGTCACAGCCTCTCTGGCTCGAAACGCTTTCTCCTCTGCATGCCTGATTGATCGGCTCACATCAAACGGGCTGCATGTATGTGCGTGCATACGTGTTGCTAAAGAAACAGATTAGACTCGATGTTTTTGCACAGTTTGAGAGCGCACAGGGTTGTGATAACAACTTTTGAATAGTAATAGCAAGGCTGCTCCAGGCTGTTTACTAATTCATCGCCTGAAAGATGATCTGTCTTTATGCATCAGCCTGTTCCCGTGAAGAAAAAAAATCTATATATTTTTTTGCTTGTCTTTCATTTAAAATCAAGAAATAATCAACTCTGAATCCTAAAAACGTGTAGTTTCACTGACGAATCACATCTCATCTTGTTGTCTCTGTCTACTCCAACAGGAAGAAGGAGTACATGTCACGGCGTATGTCAGACATGGACCGGCTCCTGAGCGAGCGCCACCTCTTCCACGGCACCTCGGCAGACGTGGTGGAGGGCATCTGCAAGCACAACTTCGACCCACGAGTCTGCGGCAAACACGCCACCATGTTTGGCCAGGGCTCCTACTTTGCCCGCAAGGCTGTCTATTCCCACAACTTCTCCAAGCGCTCGCCCAAAGGAGTTCATTGCATGTTCCTGGCCAAAGTCCTCACTGGCAGGTGTGTGTCGGAACTATAGTTCACAAGTTCACACTGATTATAAATGGAATTTTCTTTATTTTGTGTGACAGTATTAATATTGATGTGTGGTTTGTAACCCGCTGGTTTAATTCAGTGGATTAAGGATGTAGAAAAACAAAATGGTTCTTTCCAGAAGCATCACTTTCTTATTACTGATGGCATAAATTTTTCCTCGTTTGAGTGATATATCTCAGCTTTGGTTTGATGGAAGCTGGGAGGAACATAGTTTGGTAAATGCTAAATCAAGGCCTTATGTATCTTGGTTTTCTTGGGGGTTTCATGGTTTAGTGTCCCCGATGAACAGCCTGGTTTGTTTGACAAGCATGTTCCCTCCAGCACATACCTCCTCGCAAACAACTTTACTTTTTGACCCTATCTCTGCCTCACATTTAGTGCTTTCAGATTAAATTTACAGAGCACATCAGCATTAATTTGGATCATGAAAATCCTGAGGGTTTTTTTTTTCCATAAACCATCATTCAGTGATGCTGTGCATCAAGCTACTCCCATTCCTTAAAATGCAAGTCAAATATGGAGCCACACATGTAAAACAGCTGATTTGGCTTTTACCCATCATACATCACCAGCTTTGTTACGCTGCTGCAGACAGTCTGTGGTGCGCCCAGAGCCTTGTGCAGTCATTTGGAAACACACATAACCCGCCCACCCCCTGCTCTTAACCTGGGTTCAATCTGTTCCACGTCACAGGCGGAGACAAGCTCCCAGACCTGAGCAGGGATATACTGTATGTCTACCCACTGCCTTTGTCTGTAGCTGAAAGTGTTCATATGCTTTATTTATGTTCCCTAAGAAAGTAGTACAAAGATTGATGGATGGCGGGTCTGTAAGGTTGGACATGAATATTTAAAGGGGGAAAAACAAACTGGTGTATGTGAACAGTACATTAATTTCATGCACTTGCAGCATATGCGTGTATTATTTAAGGTGCCCTTAAATGCACAGTGAAGGAATAGGCTTGTAATCATTACGTTTAGACAAATCTTCCTTTAGGTGGTAAATTAGTCTTCTCTAAGACTGAAGAACTAAATGGCAATCAGCCTCTAGCAGCATTTTTCCTACAATATTCATCACTTTCAGGCTGTATGATGAAATATGGTTTCAACCATGTAACTAAAACATTCTCTCCTTTGTGTTTCTACAGGTTTACCGTAGGAAATCCCTCCATGCGACGACCTCCACCCATCAACCTTCGTGACCCATCTAGTGACCTTTATGACTCCTGTGTGGACAACTGGGTGGACCCCCAGATCTATGTCATCTTCAATGACGACCAGAGCTACCCTTACTTTATTATTCACTACGAGGAGGTACCCAGCACAGTCGCCATCTAAGCCCTTGATCAGAACTTGGTGTCTTTGTTTGCAAATACTTAGTCATAGTCTGCCAAGGTGGTAGATGGGTGGAGTTTGACACTTAAGAAGCAAAGGAACAGTTAAGACCAATAAAAATGGACTTTGTGAAGAGTGTTGGTTTAGCCAGCTCTGTTCGAGCACTCTGTTAGACCAAACTTCACCCATCTGGTGCCTGAAACAGATTAAAGCAGGCCGAGAAATGTCTGCAAGTACACAATGAATCAGGTCTGTAGTCAACTGGATCCAACCAGACTGGACTGCATTAAGGAACAACAGACCGGATACAACTGGACAAAACTGGATTAGCAAAGGACAACACCTGTTTCATCCAGTGTTCAGAGGTGGATGACAACTGAAAACAGCTGCAAGAGACTTGAGTGGACTCATATACCACATTTTACTATCTAGTATGAACAGGACCCCAGTGATGATGACCACTGGGCAAAAGAGGATTTTATCTACTTTATTGATTTGGAGCAGATGCAGGAAAAAAACCAAACCTCGGCCCCTTATCATTTTGACTTAGTCGTACGGCTGTACGTGAACTTGTTTCCACATCAGGACAAATGCTGTTGTTGACAGTTAGCGTCCTGCCAGTACTGTGAATGACCAACTGGCCATATTATTATTATTATTATTATTGTTATTATTATTATTATTATTATTGTGAGGAAGCAGCAACCAACCAATCAGAGGCTTCCACAGAGAAACCATTGCAACTCTGACCCTCCCATCATTCTCTTAGACAAATCATAGTAAGTGTTTACCCAGCCTCCGGCCCATACAGTTTTTTGTTTTTGTTTTTGTTTTTTTCAAATCTATGTGCTGAGTGTTTGAATCTTTTAATTTAGTGAACATTAATCTTGTGGCCTCTTCAACCAGACAGTGGACATGAGTTTCAGAGGGACTTTTAGACAATGGACATCCACATACTGTAAACCTCCAGGCAGAGAATTCACGCGAAACCAGTGCTGATTCTGGTTGCCATTTTTGCTTTCGCGTCCACCACTTTGGTTCCTCTCGGAAGGGATTCGATTCTTGCTGAGACTCGATGCTGCTGCAGCAGTGGTGGCGGCAGCGCTGTAGCGTTTTGTCAGCAAACCCCCCTGAAACTCATCTCACTTGGACCGCTCTCTCGCTCAGAGACAGTAGACTCGATTATTTTTTTTTGTTTTTTTGTTTTTTTTTGTTGTTTTTTTTTCTGAGACAAACTGTACAGGCGTTCTCTTTGTTTATATTTGAACTGTGTGCCTTTTGTTCATAAAAATGTTTATTTATGTTAGTTTAATGTAACATTGATTAAATAAAGAATCTAAAAGAGGAAATGACTGAATGGCCAACTTGTGCTTTATTGAAATCATGCTGATTATGATTTATTATTGATGTTGAGCCGTGTTCTGCTAAACGTCACTCCTAGATATTCCCATTAACATCAGGTCAAACAATTCTTACTAAAAGCTTTTCAAAGTGGAGTCAAAGTGGTTTAATTGTGTCCCAGCAAAGTGAGCATAATATAGATTATTTTCCTTTCTATAAATATAACTCATGCTGCGTGATTTTCCATGTCATTTCCTGTCAATTAAGAGTTCTTCTGGGACTGATAGAAACATAACCCAGTCAGATATGCAGATAGATGCATAAATTTAGCCAATCGGTGTCATTTAATCTGATACATCAAGGAGCAGAATCAATCAGCTGCAGTGTGGGGATTCTTGTCACATACTTAAGAATTCACTCTCCTCTTAAGGCAATGAAATCTAAAATCATTTCAGAGGAGAACTTTGCTGGAGAAAGTACAAGAAAAAGAGCTCTGCCCGCATAAACTGGACATCATAATCAGACTGCAGGCTGACATAACAGATAGAACATTCCACTGGTACAGCAGAAAGGCGAACTGGACGCAGTCATGCAAGTGCCTTAGTTTGATTTATTTTCTAAAGCAGCAGGGACAAGAGAGGACAAAAGACATGAAACATTTATCCGAGAACATTAAGAGCACCTATCAGAGCACATTCTAGCTGCAGCAGATTGCCAAGTACTGTGCATTATTCAACCAGTCACAAGTCTGTGTTGAAGTTTTACCGACTTCACACTGTATATGAACTCTCCTCGTACAATTTGATAAATCTATATCAGTACATTATGCATGTACAGATGATGGTTTAGTCCATTTATTCCACTAAGATTATATTAAATTCAAATTGTAATCATGTCAATATGTATGAAATAATGGTGACCAAAAGAATTTATTTACACATTTAAGTGCTTGATGTTTATTTATATTATTATCATAACAGTATAGAGGATTTGTCCTTCAGTAGATGCTGGTCATTTTGATTGTTGTCACTGCATAATTAATCAAATTAGTGATGTGCCTTTGATAGATTTTTTTAGTACTTTGAGTCATATTAAGGATATTAAAGGGGTTGAATATGGCTCAGTGTCACTCAAAGCCATTCACACCTGCTGCCACTGGAAAACAACAAGCTTGTACATAGTTTACAGAATCTAAAATCACCTTCTAAGCTCACTAATTACCATGTTTTATCTCGACAAAAACTGCAGTGTAAAGCAGACCCATAGTGCTGTTAAGGGGAGAGTTTATGTGCTGAACTACTTTCAGCTGGCTGACAACCAGACCTGTCACTAGTCCTGCCCAAGAAACAATATAACTCCCTGAAAACTCTCATTTTAGCCTTTGATTTTTGCGCTTTTAATCAAATGATATCTAACATGTTAATTACTGAGCTGTAGAAGTGCTTGCAGGCAGAGCCAGGCTGTCTGTTTCCTTCTGTTTACAGTCTTGCTCTGCTCAACTCTCTGCCTCCTGGCTCCAGCTGCATATTTACTCGACAAATGTGAGAGTGCTATCAATCTTCTCATCAGACTCTTGACAAGAAGGCAAATAAGCATATTTTAAAAAATGTCAGACAAGAACTTCTGGCTAACACAACATGAAGCGAGAGGGGTAGTTCTACTTATTACTATTCGATATTTCACAGTCGGCGGCTCTGAGGAGAGTTTTGTTCATCTGATTATTTGTTCCTGTCTTGGTCCAGTGGTATCAAAATCAGAAAAAGAATTCTCCCATGCTCAGCCCTCTGCATCTGCCACCTCCCTCCTTTCCCCCTCATCCCCAGCAGTGTATTATCTAAGCGCCATGTCTAATGCGGTCCAGAGGGAGGATGGTGGAAGCAGCGATCTATCCCAAAACCCGGAGACAGCTCAAAGGGGGCAAGAAGTTTAAAAAAAAAAAAAAAAAGTCAGCCCCCCACCCCTATTCCAGCTTATTCACTTCTCATTCCTCAGACAAACCTCTCCCCTCCTGTCATATCTTTCACCTCATCTGTTATCTTTCCGAGACTAATCCTTTTATCTAACCTTCCTTTCTCTCAATCTGGCTCGTTCTCGTTTTATTTGTTTCCACAGCCATAGCTACCATTTGGAGCGATGAGGTCATATCCTCAGTATTTGTTTATTTCACCATTTCTCTGAAGAGTTTGAGAGTTAATGGAAAAGTTTGACACTTTGGGAAAGACATTGATTCCCCTTTTCCATCTTATATTTGTATGCTAAATTTCCTGCTGTAGCCAACAGGCAGTCGGCTTACTACAAACACCCTCATTCAGTTTAAATTTAATCATGCAAGTAATTAAAGTTATAAATAACTGCAAGTCAGTGATTGAGTTTAGATCTGTGATCACCTGTTGAAGGGATTTTAGTGGTGACTGCTGAATAAATCAACATTAAGACTGATTAATTTTCCCAACCTCGAGCTACAACCCGAAAATGAGATTAGCAGCAGAATGTATGAAATGCCGATCACTGGTGGCTGTTAACTAATCTGTAATATACTGACTTTAACACCAGATTACTTGAGCTTAAAGTATGGATTAAAATGCATAGAAAAATTAACTCAGAGAATCTCCTTTATTTAACATGCTGTGATCAACCAGACAAGAGTGGCCACCCTGTTAAAGTACAGACACACAGTTCACTGGTGGTTACAGAGTGATAGTATAGTATATTATGAGCACATTAACCAACAGAGTGAAGTTTCAGCTGTGACAGAATTATAATAAACAGCAACCACAATGTGATTTTGCTCATTTTAACCAGAGCAAAAGTCAGCAGTGGCCATATTAAAGAAGCCAGCTTGCGTTCCCTGCAGGTTTTCAACATTGGTCTGCTCTAATAAAAAATAACGAGGAGAGATAAAAGGTTTATTAGCATCGGAGCTTAATAAATCCAGGTATTTTGCCAGTCTGGAACAAAATGAAACTGGCTTTCAGAACCTAACCCTGTCCAAAGTACCTCTGAATCTCATTAATAAATCTGTTTGTTCATTATTTAGAAAAACCGAGGAGCAAAAACAGCAAAATGTGGTTTTATGGGGAGTTATGTGTCAAACTGTTTCTTTTGCTGTTAATAGACTGAAAAAGAAAAGTTTTAAAAAATTACAGATAATCATTTGTTGATCATTGTTGTGGATCCGACCCCGAATGTGAGAACCACCAGTATGAACAATAACTCTATATTTCCTAGTGTGGGAACCCTCGTCTATCAGCAGTTTGCTTTATGCTACTCTTTACTTTCATTTCCCTTCTCCCTCTGCAAGCGCACCCCTCTGCCTCTCTGCTCGGCCTGTCGTGTAAGACTGTCGTGCTGAGCTTCGCTTTTTGGCAGAAGAGAGAGGAATGAGGGAGACTGAGTGAAGGGAGGGGATGGGGAGAGATAGAGACAGAGGGAAGGGAGGAGGAGGAGTTATTTTGCTCTCTTCGTGCCTCCTCGCTGAGCTGCGTGCCTGTCTGCTCTTCTCGTGTGCATGCAAGATCGCGCAGGTTGCCCTCTATTTGCCCCCATCTCTCTCTCTCTTTCTCTATCTCCCAGTCTCTCTCTCTGTCTCTCTCTCTCGTCACTTTCCCTCTCTCCCCCTCTTAATCTCTCTTACAGCCTTTCGTTCTCTTTCCACTTTTTTTTCCTCCAATCTCCTTTTCCAATCTGCCCCCTCTCATCAGCTCTTAACAGCTTAAAATCCTTTTGCCCTCTCATCTTAATAATTCGACCCCCCCTCTCCGCTCAGTCTTGGTCTCTGTCTCTCTGGGAGTCATGCAGCGGGCACTGGCTGCCTGGGTTTGTTTGCCTGACTGCCCTCCAGGAATTGCTGCTGGCACACAGAAAACACTACTTTGTAGACCTGCTGGCTGGGGTTAGCAGAGGAGAGACAGGGGGGGAGGAAGGGGAGGAGGAGGACAGCAGGAGAAGATGCAGATGAGGAGACGAGAGGAGAGAAGAGACGAGTGAGACGGGGAGATAAAAAAATGAAGAGGGACAGCCAAGAGATGAGGTTGCAGAAACACACAGGACTGTGTGTGTGAGGGAAAGATAAAGTATAGCCGTCATAAGAGCAACGACAGAACTTTGAATTATTCAAAGGAGTGTGTTGTTTGATGCAGCCCCACTGCAACCATATGTGTGTTTTAACGTCTTAACCTTCTTGCTTCTTGCTCATCTAAAGTAAGACTCTGAATGGAGACAAGGCTTCTAAAACAGATCCAAATCAATTTGGATGTCTTTATAATTCATTTGGGTCTCATTGTGCATTAAGTTCAAATGTGCACCTACACATAAACACACACACACACACACACACACACACACACACACACATATCAGTTTGAACCCAGCTTATTAAACTTTCCAATCTAAATTATTCAGAGAGTAAAAAGGGGTTTTCTTTGTAGAGAAATGAGGCAGTTAAACACTCCCACAATGATTTGTAACATGTAGTTTTTCAATGATGTACTGTGTGCAAAATTGCCTTTGCTGATTTTACAATCAGGGGCTGTAATTGGCTTGAAATGCTTATTTTATCTTATTACAGACGAAGCTGTTCGCAAGAAAAGTAGCAGACTGTTGCCACTGTTAATCTGTTGCACACTGTGGAGCCAACAAGACTATTTTTTCCTCCATGTGGGATACAAGGACTCATACAGATGTAACATTTATGTCCATCTCATGAGTTTTACTTAATAAAATTGTGTATTTTGAAAAGGTCA